>NW_024964109.1:0-6876 GCF_019238085.1 Lagopus leucura
CTCTATGATCTACAACATCTCTTCCAACCCAACCACTCTATGGCTCTGTGATCTATAAGGTCCCTTTCAACCCAACCACTCTGGTTCACCCCCAGCAGTCTCAACACTGCTCACATCCCCTCCCACCCCATCCAGGTACGCAGGGGCTGCCTCTATATAAGGGAAGAGAGCTGAAAAGCAGACGTGCTGTGCAGAAAACCCCAGCTTCCTGTTCACTCCCCTTCAACCCATCTGCTTTTCTTTTTTTGAAGGGTGACAATAGCAAACAATACCAGGAGCGTGATGTGGGTTAGCAGCGCAAGGAGCCCAGCCAGTGCAGTGAAGAGGAGCGTGCAGCATGCACCCATGAGCTCTGGGGCTCTGTAGCACTCCACCTTAGAAGAATGCAATGCCACCACCCCCAGCTTGTTTGAGTTCCCTGAAGTACAACAGCTCAGCTCACTAATTGCCTCCTCACAGGAAAGATGCTAAGCAGATCTTGTTCAGAAGCATCCCTTTGGCTTGTGAAAGCTTTGTGCTGGAGCAGGAGAAGCTGCTGTAGGGCATGGGTACAACCCACAGGAAGCCACGGCAGTGCAAAATGCTCAGACCGAAACCTGCTCTGCTCCTGAGCAAACGGAGAACCACGAGCACATGCTTGGTAACGAGGGTGCCACGCTGAACCCTCTGCCCTCCCAGAAGCCCAAAAGCAAAGAGCTTTGGAGCACACTCTGAGCTGGAGTCAGGAGAGGCTCCTGAGCCCACCTGCGCATGGTCCCAGCATGCGATGCTCCCCACTGAGAAGTACAACCTTATAATTTAGGCTCCTGCCGCTGAGCGCAGACCAAGATCTGCCTGCTGCTGCTCCTGTGCTGACTCCAAAGCCCTTCAGAGACTGGGGTCTCTGTTCAGAACCCCCCGACCCACCCCCTGCCCCAGTGCAGTCCCACCTGCAGCCCCATGCTCCCCAGCAGGGCTGTGTTTAGGAGAGGATCCCCCACGGATACAGCGCTGCAGCCACCCGCAGCCGTGCCAAGCCAGCTCTGACAATGAGCTTTGTCAGCTCACAGCTGCTAAGCAGCAGGGACCAGGGCTGTGAAGAACCATTCTGGAGACCCTCCATGAGGTTATTTTGCAGTCTGGGAAGGCTGCAATTATGGCAGGGGCAGAACAGCAGCCCCTCAAGCCCCCTGGAGGCCAGCTCCTGCCCTGGGACTGCATGGCATGCTGGCACCGAGCGATTGGTAAAGGGCTGCTGAGCACAGCACCAAGAAAACAACAACAAATCCCAGGATTTACATGGACTCCCAGCAGCCACTCCATCTGGAAGCTCTGCAAATCCCAAAGCTGTGCATGCAGCCCTGATCCCAGCGCTGTGCTCATCCCACTGCTCCAAGCATCATAAGCTCACTGTGCTGGCACAGACCAGAGCCCAGGGTCTGACCGTGAGCTGTTTCCTAGGGGGCAGCTGCTTTGTGCCACATTCCTCTTTGAGCACACATCCCCCCCAAACCATCCAGGCTGCTGCCTCACAAGTGCTGGGTTATCGCAGAATGAGGGATGCTCAGATCTGGAGGGGTTGGAACAGACCTCTGGAGATGGATCAGACCCTGTGCTCCTGGGGCAGAGCAGAGGGGAGAACCTTTCCCACCCTGATGGCCACGCTCTGTGCAATGCACCCCAGGGTCCCACTGGCCTTCTTGGCCAGCAGGGCACACTGCTGGTTTGTTGTCAGGCTGTTGGCTACTAAGACCCCCCTGCTCCTTCTCTGCAGAGCTCCTTTCCAGCAGCCCAGCTCTCAGTCTCTTTTTGTGGCCCTCCTCTGGATGCAGAGTGGAGACAGAAGAAGAAGAAGAAAGGATAGGGATGAGGTCAGGAACCAATGTCAACTCCATAGGTGCACTGCAGAAGCGATGGACGCACGCCTTCCTGCTGCCCCAGCACAGCAAGATTCTTCCTGTTCAGGGGAAAGGACACACAGACACCTCTGAAGGGCCTCTGAGAAAACATGGCTGCAAAAAAAAGAAAAAAACCTGGGCAAAAACCTATCTGAAAAGGCCATGAGTGCCAAGAAGCAGAGGCTGTGACCTTGGCTTGCTGAGTCCTGCAAAGCTTTTGCATGGATTCTGTGTGATCTGCCTAACCTTCATCTTTGTGTTTGTGAGCAAGGTGGTGGCTGTGTGCTCTGAAGCAGTGTCACAGCACTCAGCTGCCAAAATACAGTTCTCTGGGGTTTATTCCATCTGTTCTCCTGCCGGCCTGGCACAGGTTTGGGGCTGGAGGCTGCAGGGAGACAGGAGATACACAGGAGAGCAGCTCTGTATGTAGGCAGAGAGCAGTGGGACACAGGGGGAATGGCTTTAAAGTGGAAGAGGGGAAAACAGGGTCAGATGTGGGGAAATCCTTCACCCAGAAGTGATGCAGCCCTGGTGCTGCTGCCCAGAGCTGTGGGTGCCCCATCTCAGAGGTGCCCAAGGACACGGATGGGGCCCTGGACAGCCTGAGCTGCGGGGCTCCCAGCCTGTGGGGCTGAAGGGACCCTTCCAACCCAACCATTCTATGGTTCCATGACCTCTAAGGAACCCTTCCATCCCAAGAAATTCCCTGACACTGGACTCTGCCACATGCAGTCACAGCTTAAGCCCTTCCCTGGAACAGCTCGTTCTGATGAGGCACCAAACTAAAGCACAACACAAACCTCAAGTATGCACATCACTGCTTCAAAAACCATCCAACGTATTCATGCTGACATCCTCAGTGAGAGAAATTTCCCAGAGGTTTAACATTTTGGGAAGACAGTTCTATGAAGTAAGCGGCCAACAAAACCCGAAGGCAAGAGAAACGCATCAGCTTCCTTCTTCTGTGTGCTGAGGGCTGTGCAAGTGACCTCAGTCACCAGCATTTGGAGAACAAACATGGGGATGTAAGAGATGACTGTGAAGTTAAAACAGAGAGGACGCAGATAACCACACAGAACAAGCAAAGAAACCTTCCAACAGCTGAGAAACTAACAGCAAGGAGAATAAAAAGCATAAACACAGAGCAGAGGAGCTGAGAGGAACCCGGTGAGCCTGAAGCCACAGGGGAAGAACAAGAGCAGTGATTCCCCAAAGCAGAAATCCCCATGGGGCGCTGCCAAAGTTAAAAGAACCCTGAGCTGTGGGGGCTGGAAGGGACCTGTGCAGCTCCCCCATGCAAACCCCCCCACCAGTGCAAACCCCCCAGCAGTTCCCTGCAGCAGCTGCACACAGAGCATCCTGGCAGGTTTGGATCACTGCACAGAAGGAGACTCCCCCACCCTTCACCGGGCAGCTGTGCCAGGGCTCTGCCACCGTGAAGTCAAGAAGTTCAAAGTCAAGATGCTCCAGGCCCTGTCTTTGTATCCATGCAGCTGCACGAAGGTTGTGGAATCACTTGGAGCCTTTTAGGGGAAAAAAATCAAGGCTGCTGCATGCACAGAGCCGGGGGCAGACTCTGTTATCGCGCCCGTGCCGCTCGCTAATCCGTGCTTCAAGCGCATCACCAGCCGCACCGCAGCTCCCGAGGAACGTGGCCAAGTTGTGCTCATCCCATTTGAGATCTCAGACAGATGTAACTACCAGGAGCTGTCACACAGAGGCCAGAGCTAACCTGCATTGTGTACAAAGCACCCACACAGCCCCCACGTCACTGGGGTGTCCGTGCAGAGGCTCCCTGCTGCCATCGGGCGCTGCTCTATGCAGCAAAGCAGTCCCTGTCTCCTTGACCCACACCTGGGTCACCATGGGGCCTTGTCTCACAGCCAATGTCCACATAAAACAGTATTTCCCTTTCCAAGAGGCTCACTCCGTTTGTCTGGAAGCAAAGTGGAGCAGCCCATCCTCGGTGCAGCACGCTGCTGCCTGACCTCCTTCCTAAACAGCTCTGCTAAGTTCACGCTGCGCTCGCCCAGCAGCTTATCTCTCCTTCCTAATCACCTGGCTCTGTGCAGGAACCCTGCGAGGCAGCCTGACAAAGTCCAGCATCACCAAACACAGCATTTCCACCCGCAATCCACCCCATGCATGTCTCACGATGCACAGCTCCATGTGCTTCTAAATCAAGCTGATGACACAACCCCTCGCTGATACCCCTTCTGCTGCAACTCCAGGAGGAGTTGAAGAGAACGATTGTGCTCCTGCTTGGCTCCAAACAGAGATGCTGTGTCCGTGGGTGAGTGTCAGCCTGCTGCCCACAGCTGTGCCCGCTCTTCCCATCCCTCTGTGGTGATGGATGGAGCCGTGGGTGATGACAGAGCTGTGGGGAACGACGGAGCCACGGCGCTGCGTGGGCAGGATGGGGAACGGCCAAGCTTGGGGAGGAGACACTCATGCACTTGGTGAGATGCTGCCTTTCTAGGGCTCCTGCTCGCCCTGGGGAGGTTCACAGACCCATGGAAGCCCAGAATAGTTGAGAAGGACCTTAAAGGGCTGAGTTGGAAGGGTCCTTAAAGTCACAGAATCCATACAGTGGTTGGGTTGGAAAGGACCCCTGTGCCTCACCACCTCTACAGGCTGGGTGCCCCCAGCTCAGGCTGCCTGGGACCCCATCCATGGCCTCCAGGGATGGAGCATCCACAGCTGTGGGCAGCAATGCCAGGGCTGCACCGCCTCTGGGTTTCCCCCACATCTGACCTCAATCTCCCCTCTTTTGGTTTAAAGCCATTCCTCCATGTCCCATCGCTCTCTGCCTGTGTACAGAGCCCCCCTCCTCCTGTGCATCAGTGCCTTCAGGGCCTCAAGGCTGCAGCGAGATCTCCCTGCAGCCAGCCCTTCTGCAGTCTGCACACCTCCCTCAGCCCTTCCCCACACACAGCTGCAGCCTCTGACCATCCCTGCGTCCTCCTCAGGTCCTGCTCCAACAGCCCCACACCCAACCCCAGCAGCTGAGCACCCACTGAGCCACGCAGCACCAATGGGCACAGCTGCACCCACAGGGGACACCACTGTCCATCCACAGTGCACACACTGGCAGGATGTGTTCACACTTCAGAGCCTGCTAACATGTCCCAACCCCAAGGAATGTGCTGCCCAGCCTGGTTCTAGCATGTACCCAAAGCCCTGACCGGGTCCTGCATGCAGTTTACTTCACATGGTTTCAACTAACAGACACTCATCTCCACTCTTCAAACATCAGATGTTTGGCTGCACGCATCTAAACGAGAATCAAACCAAGCAGCATTAGGTCAGGACCTTAAGAATGCCAGAAATCTTCTCCCACCCTTTAAAGATTAAATATTAAGAACAATTTCTTCTCTAAAAGAGCAGCCAGGCACTGGCAGAGGCTGCCCAGGGCATTGGGGGGCTCCCCATCCATGGAGGAGGACCACGGAGATGTGGCACTTGGGGACACAGCAGGCACAGTGGGGGTGGGCTGAGGTTGGACTCCATGATCCTTATGAATCCCTCCCAATTTGGAATAACCTCACGATCTCAGAGGTCTTTCTTGGATACCCCGTGCTGGGTGCCGAGCTCCGAGCTGCCCATGTTGGGGCAGGGCATCCTCTGCACACCAAGAGTGCTTATCTGGGCCATCAGCAGGAAGGTGACGCAGCGATGAGGGGCGGGCAGCCCAGCTTGTTTTCTGCTCCACTTCCTACAGCTACCCACGGCACAGATGTACCTAACAAACCGAGACGCTCCATTTTCCTCCCCCAAAAAGTCCCTGCTGCATCCTGAAAAAAAAGGGATAAAAGCAATGTGCTTCTCTGACCCAATCTCAGACACGAGGCACCAGCAGCTGACAAACTCAAGGGCTGTCTCCTGCAAGCTGACACGTGGCTGCTTCCGAGCCACGCCACAAACAAAAGGGGATTGGGATTGGTGCAAGGAGAGGGTCTTTGCTCTGTGGGGTCAGCAGTCCTCACATGCAATGCAGACCTCAGCCAGCCCTCTGCATGCAGAGCTGGTAGGATGCCCACACTGCAGGCCTGAGGGACACGTTCCTGTAAGGGGAGAATGAGGTCAGATGTGCTCCATACCCCTCACAATTGCACCCCTTCCTATTATGACCACCAGGGCACGTCCCAGATGCAGGCTGAGCCTCTTTTGTTTGTGTTTGTTTGCTTCCAGCATGGGTGAAACTGCAGCTGCTTCTCCCAGCCAGCATCACAGGGCTGCAAACTGGGAAACAAAGCTCGCCGGGAACCAAATCTGCAGATTCCTCCTCAACTGTGAAAAACGCAAACTAAAAGTGAGAGAAATTTCAAAAAAAAAAAAATAAATAAATACATTTCCAAAATTCTCACTGGCAGCAAACAAAATATTACTAACAGTGAAGGAATTTGGTCGCAGCATATGTTTCAAATTGGTGCTTCCTCCTCACGTTCACCCACTCTGCCGAAACCGTGACACACGTGGAAGGCAGCAGACAGCACCAGCCTGGCCCTGGTGAGCACACAACCATGGAATAGTGCTGGTTCTGCAGTCCTGGCACCTTGCACCACCCAACAGCCCCATCCTCCCGATCCTCACCCTTCAAGTATCCACCAACACCTCTCAGAACCCTCTCAGCCTTCCCTCCTGCATGCCTCTCAGCCCGCTCCATGCAGAGGTGCTGCAGTCAGACGGGCAGCACTGCATGCACACAGAGCCACCCTCTCCCCAAACGTGGATGTGGCAAATGCAGCCACACGCTGTTGGCAACCACTGGGGGTGGTTCAATGGATGGGGCTTCCACGCGCGTGGAGCAGCCGCTGTGTCTGAGTCAAATGATGACTCACTTGGCTGGGCCGCACGGCAGCACACACTGAGATCCCGCTGCCAGCAGCTGGCCTGCAATAGCAGCAGCCCCACAGCCACCCCAGGGCAGCAGCAGCAGCCCCACAGCCACCCCAGGGCAGCAGCAGCAGCCCCACAGCCACCCCAGGGCAGCAGCAGC
>NW_024964110.1:0-1038 GCF_019238085.1 Lagopus leucura
TGTCTACTTTCTGTCTTCTTTCTGACTTTCATCTAGGGAATGTACTCAGTATGAATCAATATAATCTCGGAGGATTAGCCTGTCTTGTTCTTCATAAGATTATAGTTTGCTAAGGTTTATTTAGTAATCTATGACAGCTTTTTCTCCCACTGAGGAGTAAGTAAAACATGCTCATCAACCATTTAAGCAGTGAAACTGTCACAGCCTTCCTCCATGATGGATTTATCCTAATTTAAAATAAGAATTTCCCTTACAAAGCCTTTTCAGACAGAAGAATGAGGACTTGAAAGATTGCTGTTGATACAGCTTGCTTGCTTGAAGAACCACGTCAGTGTTCTTATAAATCACAGTAACTCCATAATGCAGAGAAGAAAATGGATACAGTACGGATTCATGGTTTTATATTCTATGAATCTAAAGCATTTTTATTTGTCTGCCTTTGTTCCCTGTGTTCTCCCCTGTCTCATTTTCAGGAAGAGCAGTGAATCTTCCATCATAGTGTCATGTAGTCTGGTGGGTAGGGCAGTGTGAGGGCAGACATCAGCTTAAACACACTCGCTGATCCAGGTCTTCTAAAGACAAATCAGGCAAGCAAGGGTCCTGATTTCAGTTTTTTTAGGACTGTGAGTCTTCATTAGCTCAGCTTTTCTCTCCATCTGCTCCTCTGTAGGAGGAAATTGCAGAGCTGGTCATGAAATCTAAGCCTGAGTGTAAAGTAAAATGAATAGCAAAAGTCTGAGGATGTGTTGGGACTGACACAGAATGATTTGTCTCTAACCTCTGTTTTATTATTTTTTTAATGCTACTAATTTTTCAATTTTCTGAGCACAAAATCTGATTTCAGATTTATTAAAAAAAAAAAGGTAAAAATCTCAAAAGTTGGTAAAAAAAATAAAATTGGATCCAGAGAGGCTTCGAATCAAACATACATCCTGTAGTACAAATTGGTTAACTATTGAACCAAAGCACAAGACAAAAATCCGGAGCAAAGCAGGTTGCATTAGTTGTGATGCCCACAGGACCACTTGTTAGTTACTG
>NW_024964111.1:0-326 GCF_019238085.1 Lagopus leucura
TGGGATTGGGGTCAATGGGGTCAATAGGGTGGGGTTGGGGTCAGTGGGGTGAGGTTGGGGTCAGTGGGGTGGGGTTGGGGTCAATGGGGTCAATGGGGTGGGATTGGGGTCAATGGGGCGGGATCGGGGTCAATGTGGTGGGGTTGGGGTCAATGGGGTGGGATTGGGGTCAATGGGGTGGGATTGGTGTCAATGTGGTGGGATTGGGGTCAATGGGGCGGGATTGGGGTCAACGGGGTGAGGTTGGGTTCAGTGGGATGGGATTGGGGTCAATGGGGTCAATGGGGTGGTATTGGGGTCAATGTGTTCAATGGGGTGGGATTGGG
>NW_024964111.1:426-677 GCF_019238085.1 Lagopus leucura
CAATGGGGTGGTATTGGGGTCAATGTGTTCAATGGGGTGGGATTGGGATCAATGGGGTCAATAGGGTGGGGTTGGGGTCAATGGGGTCATTGGGGTGAGGTTGGGGTCAGTGGGGTGGGATTGGGATCAATGGGATCAGTAGGGTGGGGTTGGGGTCAATGGGGCGGGATTGGGGTCAACGGGGTGAGGTTGGGTTCAGTGGGATGGGATTGGGGTCAATGGGGTCAATGGGGTGAGGTTGGGGTCAATGG
>NW_024964111.1:777-1103 GCF_019238085.1 Lagopus leucura
TGGGATTGGGGTCAATGGGGTCAATAGGGTGGGGTTGGGGTCAGTGGGGTGAGGTTGGGGTCAGTGGGGTGGGGTTGGGGTCAATGGGGTCAATGGGGTGGGATTGGGGTCAATGGGGCGGGATCGGGGTCAATGTGGTGGGGTTGGGGTCAATGGGGTGGGATTGGGGTCAATGGGGTGGGATTGGTGTCAATGTGGTGGGATTGGGGTCAATGGGGCGGGATTGGGGTCAACGGGGTGAGGTTGGGTTCAGTGGGATGGGATTGGGGTCAATGGGGTCAATGGGGTGGTATTGGGGTCAATGTGTTCAATGGGGTGGGATTGGG
>NW_024964112.1:0-4191 GCF_019238085.1 Lagopus leucura
CCCCCACCCAACCTTGGCACACAATGTGGCCCCCAGGGGGCTGCCCTGGGCATACGTGCCGCCGCTCAGCAGCTCATTGATTCCTGCTATCGCCCTATCCTGGCTGCAGAGCCATGGGGCGCTCCGTGTGTGACCCACGGGCACCAATCCCCCGTGTGCCGGCATCCCAGTGCGTCCCTTGGGACCACCGTATGCAGAGGGTTGGGTGTAGGCATGTGTAGCCACGCAGCACCGTGATGATCTGCCATTCAGAGGGACCTCGAGGGGCTGAAAGGTGGGGCTGGGGGAGCCTGATGAGGTTCAACACAGCAAAGTGCCAGGTTTGGCACTTGGGCCGCAGGAATGCCAGGCATTGATGCAGAATGAAAGGAGCAGCCATTGAGAGCAGCCCTGCACTGAAGGACCTGGGGGTCCCAAGGGGTGAAAAGCTGAACGGGAGCCAGCAGGGTGTGATTGCAGCTGGGAAAGCAAAGGGGATCCTGGGCGCCATCAGCAGAGGGGGGGCAGCAGGGCCAGGGAGGCGATCGTCCCTCTGTGCTCTGCTCTCTGAGGCCCCGTCTGCAGCACTGCGTCCAGGGCTGGGGGTTCCCAGACGAGACAGGGAGCTGTGGGAGAGGAGCCAGAGGAGCCGCAGGGCTGAGCAGGGGCTGCAGCAGCTCCCTGCAAAGCCAGGCTGAGGGAGCTGGGCTCGTTCAGCATGGAGAAGAGGAGCTGGGGCTGAGCTGAGTGCAGCCTGCAGCGCCTGCAGGGAGCCTGCAGCCAGGAGGGGAGGCAGCTCTTGGGCAGGGGAGATGAGAGCAGGGAAGGGCTGGAAGCGGAGGGAGGGCAGCTGGAGGCTGGGGCTCAGGGAAGTTGTGTGCTGGGAGAGCGGTGAGGGGCTGAACAGCTGCCCAGAGAGGCTGCGATGCCCCGTCCATCCCTGGAGGGCTTGGAGGCCAGGCTGGATGGGGCCCTGGGCAGCCTGGGCTGCTGTGAGACGTGGGCAGGTCGGTGGCTTTGCAGGCGCTGTGGGGTCGCAGCTTTGGCACCCTTGAGGTCCCTTCCAATCCAGGCCATGCCGTGACTCTGTGATTCTGTCACGTCTCCCAACAGACACCAGCATCTCTCGGAGCGCGGCACGGGACGGCTGCTGGTGCAAACTGGCGTACTGGGAGCACCGGACACGCGTGGGTCGCCTCTACGACGTGCACGAAGCGTCGGTGAACGTCTTCAGCGAGCTGCCGCGGGGCAGCGGGTTCTGCCTGGGCCAACTGCCCGCCATGCACCGCAGCCGCGCCGTGCGCCGCGCCAGGGGGAAGATTGGGAAGGGGCTGCTGCTGAGCCGGGAGCTGAGCGCCGTCTGGGCGTACAACCGAAGCGAGCATCCCATCTTTGTCAGCTCGCCCACCCTGGGCCCTCCTGGAGCCCACGGGCTGGCCGTGCTCAAAGTGCTGCCAGGGTATTCGGTGAAGGTGTTCGACTACGAGAGGGCAGGGGGGATCGGGGCCGGGGGGTGGCAGAATGGGGATGGGCCTTGTGACCCCCATAGCGTCCGGATCAGCTTTGGGAAGGGCTGGGGGCCGTGCTACTCCAGGCAGTTCATCACCTCGTGCCCTTGCTGGCTGGAGGTGCTGCTGGCACAGCCCCGCTGAGCGGCCGTTGGGGTGGCACGACCCCCATCTATGGGCCCCTGCGTTCCCATGGGACCCCCAACCCCCCCCCCCCCCAAAGCCCGGGTGTGGGGCTGGGGCAGGGCGTTATTTAATCTCTCCTTGGTTATTATGATTTCCGTGGTTACGTTGCATGTTTAATTTATGTTATTTGTGTAAAAGGGTGAACAAGGAGGAAGTTGAGGAGGGTGGGAGTGCAGGGAATGCGAGGGTCTATAGGGGGCAGCTCCTGAGCAGGGGGTGAGGGGGGATTGGGATGAGCACAGCTGGAATAGGGCTGAGCAGAGCAGGAATTAGAGGTGAGCGCGGCTGGAATGAGGGGTGAGCAGAGGTGGAATGAGGTGGGCACAACCGGAATGAGGAAGGAAAGCTGAGGAATGGAGGTAATCACAGCTGGAATGGGGAACTGATTGAGTGAGGGGTGAGCACAGCTGGAATGGGGGGTGAGCACAGCTGGAATGAGGGGTAAGCACAGCTGGAATGGGGAATTGATTGAATGAGGGCTGAGAACAGCTGGAATAGGGGGTGAGCACAGCTGGAATGAGGGCTGAGAACAGCTGGAATAGGAGGTGAGCACAGCTGGAATGAGGGGTGAGAACAGCTGGAATAGGGGGTGAGCACAGCTGGAACGAGGGGTGAGCACAGCTGGAATGAGGTGGGAACGGCTGGAATGGGGAATTGGTGGAAGGTGGGATGAGAACAGCTGGAATGGGGGCGGGCACAGCTGGAATTAGGGGTGAGCACAGCTGGAGGAGGGGGCAGAAACGCGCATCCGAGGCGGTGCAGGTGAGCACAGCTGGAATGCGGGGCCGGGGGGGGGAGGTGAACACAGCCGGAATCCAGGCAGGTGAGCGCAGCGGGACCGTAGGAAGATGAGCACATCTGGGGCAGCTCCCCCTTCCCCCTTCCCCCCCTCCCCCCCCCAACCTCCGTCTCTCCGCACCCGATCTGCATCCGTTATTTATAACTCCAATAAACGGTGTCACCGGCAACCAAAACGCTCCGCGTCCCGCCGCGTTCCGCCGCCACCTCCCCCCTTCCCCCCCCACCGGGGGCCGCCCCGGTGCCGTCACCCGGGGGCTCCGTTGCGCTCCGGGGACCGGCAGTGCCCTCTGCAGGCGGCCGGGCCGGGCCGAGATGACCGCCCGGTCCTTCCTGCCACGCCGCCGGCCCGGCACAGAAGGGGCCTGGCGGCTCCGCGGCCCCCAGCCGTTCCCGGTGCTACGAGGTGAGCGCGGTCCGCGCCGTCGGGGCTTCGGGAGGGAACGGTGCGGCGGAGCGAGAACGCGGGGCACCGAAATAACGTAGCGGTTTAAAAATAGCGGCGGGGCCGTACGGGGCGGGGGCTGCGGCCTCGGGGCCCGGGAGGGAGGTGCGGGAAGAACCGGGGGGGGAACGGGCGGGGGGGGGGGGTGATGGGGATGGGGAAGTGAAGACGGAAACCTTTTGCCTCCGGTTGGAAGCGGTGGGGCTGCGGTGGGACCCCGTGCGGGATGAGGGAGGAGTGCGGGGGGGGGGGGGGGGGGGGGGGGGGGCGGCCCCCCGGGGCCCCGGAAGGCGGCGGGGCCGTGGGAGGACGGTTTCGGGTTGGGGGGTTTCGGTGGCAGCGGATGGGAGGGGATTTTTGGCGGATTTCCCCCCTCAGAAGCCTCCGCTTCTGCGGGAACCCCGAGCGGGTTCCGAAGCCCCGGGATGGGTCCGAAGCCCCGGGATGGGTCCGGCGGTGCGGTTGGGGACGGACGGACGGACGGACGGACGGACAGGTGACAGCAGGGTTAGAGCTGGGTGGAGGTGAGGCAGGTGAATGGACGGAACGATGGACGGACGGAACGATGGACGGACACGAACGGAGATGCAGCCTCCGCGCATCGCTTTGCGCTCGGGAAAAGCAAAAGGGAACGGCCGCAGGTGCCCGGTACCGGCGGTAGAGGCGGGGATGAACGAACCGGGAGCGAGCACCGGGGCACCGGAGGAACCGGGAGAGGCGGGGACCGGCCCGGAGCGGAGCCCCCCGCCCTCCTCGCTGACATAACGTCTGCGGGGCGGTGTTTGCATTGGCAGCGCACGGCGGCGGCTCACACTTTCCACCCGCTCCGGGCAGCGGCCGCGCCGGGCTCTGAGTCAGGAGCGCTCCGGGGGGGTCGGGGTGAGGCGAGGTGAGCGCGGGGCCGGGCCGCCCTCTGCCGTCCCCCCGGGGCCCGGAGGCGGCCGAACGGGTCGGAACGGGACCCCCGGCCGGCACCTGCCGGAGAGGGGGGGGGGGTCCGCCCGCACCGTTCACAGGCACTGCAGGGCCGGGAGGGGCTCCGCGCCCGGTGCCCGCTTCTCAGCGCCAGTCGGTGCACGGCGCCCGGTTTCCCGTTCTCCGGTGCCCGATTCTTCACCCCCGTTCCCAGTTTTCCATCCCGACGCTCGGTTATCCGTCCCCCGCTTTTTCCTTTCCCAACCCCCCGCTTTTCCGTTCTCCGTTCCGACTCGCCGTTCTCTACTCCCGGCGCTCCCGTTCCCCACTCTCCGTTTTCCCGTTTTCCATCCCGGTGCC
>NW_024964113.1:0-1328 GCF_019238085.1 Lagopus leucura
TGCGGTACCGCTCCTGCCCAGCCGTGTCCTGGGGGAGCACACAGTCAGGGGGGCACAATGCAGAGCCATGCGGTGTGCACAGCTCTGGGGCTCAGCCAGCACCCAACTCCTGCCGGCACATCGCCCCGGGGCCGTTCTGCACGCAGTGCACACAGCAGAGGTAAGCAGCACTGCTGGCAAAGCTGGGATGCAGCGCACAGAACTCAGCCAGCATCCGGCTGCTGCCAGCAAACTGCCTGCGGGTCACTCCGTGTATAATGCAGGAATCACCAAACTGCTGCTGAGCCGATGGGCTCCACACACAGCATTGGTGCCTTAGGAATGCCCGAGGGCACAGAATGCAGCACTGAGCTGACAGCAGCACCCGGCTGGACAGCCCCACAGCCCCCAGCACCAGGACAGCCCAACCCCAACCCCAACCTTGGCCCTAATCCTGGCCCAAACCCTGACCCCCAGCGCTCACCCAGATCTGCAGCTTGATGCGTTTGTCATTCCTGTAGATGGTTTTGACCTTGAAGTCGATGCCAACAGTGCTGACGAAGGCGGGCGTGAAGGAGTCATCGGCGTACCGGAATAGGAACGAGGTCTTCCCTACGCTGCTGTTACCAATGATGAGGATTTTGAACATGTAATCAAAGTTCTGGTCTGAGGACTCCTTCTGTCCATAGCGGGAGTCGGTAGCGGACGCCATCTGCAAAGGGAGGAGGTGATGGGCGGTCACCGGTGGGGCCGGCAGCCCCCGTGGCACCGGGCTGTGCTGCTGCGTGGCACTGCTGCAGCGTGCGTGCGGACAGCAGAGTGCTGCGCTGCCCTGCTGCCACCCAGCCCTGCACAGCCCCCATAGCTGCTGCTCGCAACGCTGGACGCACCGTCCCCATGGCTGCCGGCAGCGGTGCCGGGTGCATCACCCCGACGGCCGCCACCAGCAGCGGACGGCCACGCACGGCCGCGCTGCTGCCGGCCGCGATGCCCACACTGCCGGTAGCAAAGCCGCGGGCATCGCCCTCACTGCTGCCGTCAGCGCTGCCGGCTGCATCGCCCCATCGCCGCCGCACGAAGCGGGGCCCGGAGCCCGGCAGGATGCGCTGCAGCCGCTCCCGCAGTTCCTCTGCAAAATGGCACCTGCAGCCGTGCCCCCGCACAGCGCGCCCGGCGGGGCTGAACCGGGGGGTGCTGGGGGTGGGGGGGGGGCACAGCACCGCGCAGCGCTGCACGGCGGTGGGCGCAATGTGCAGAGATGGGCGCTGCGTGCAATGCCCGGCACCGGGCGCTGTCGTAGGAGGGGGGGGCAGAGGTGATGTCGTTGGTGGAAGGGGGGGGCGGGAGCG
>NW_024964113.1:1428-14255 GCF_019238085.1 Lagopus leucura
CCCCCCCCCGGCCCCTCCCGCAGCGCTGCGCACCCGCGGACCCCCCCGGAGCTCCCAGTCCCCCCCCCTCCTCCTCGCAACCCGTCCCCCCCCCGCTGCAGCTTCAATGGCCGCCGGCTGCCGCGCGGCCCCAACGCCCCGCTCGATGCCCACCGGCCTCCCCCGCCGCCGCCGATGCTCGGGGGTCCCGGGGCCGGGAGGAAGGAGGGGGGGTTTGGGGGGGCCGCGGGGGCGCGCGCTCACCTCCTCCCCGCGCTCCCCGCAGCGACTGCAGCAGCGGCGCGCGCCGCCCCGGCGGTTGCAGAGCCCGGTGACGTCGGAGGGGGCGTGGCGCGATATGCAGATGAGAGGCTGACGTCAGCGGAGGGGCAAACGGGGAGCGCCGATTGGCAGCCGGCAGACGGGGGGCGGGGCCGAGCTGGGACACGCCCCCTGCCGGGCGCGGCGCCGGGGCTGCGGGAGCGCCCATCCTCGGCGCGGGGCGGGGGGAGCGGGGAGGGTCGAGCAGCCCCGCACCGCTGCACCTGTCACCCTTAGGGCCCCTGAGCCCATCGCTCTCGGTGACCCCGCGCCCTGAGGTGACGCCCGCTGCAGGTGGGCGGCCGCGTCCCGCCCCGGACCTCGCGTCCTCCGACGGCCCCGCTGCGGGCTGAGCGCGGATTAGGCCGCGGCAGATGGCGGGGGCTCAGCCCGCAGCCGGGGCCCGAAGGCCTCGAGACCACCCATAGGGCCCGAGTGCGGCCCCACGCCTCCATCCCCCACCTCCAGGCGCGGCCTTCCGCACCCTGGCCCGCAGCATCACCCCGGTCCCCCCTTTGGGGCTGCGGGCAGCACAAGGTCTGCGGGGAGCACCGAGCGCTGCCCCCCCCCCCCGCCACGGCCGGGGTCACGGAGCCCCCATCCGCCCCACAGAGTCCCACACCTGTGGGACGCCCACCGCCCTCAGCCCGGCCCCGGGATCTGGCTGTTTTCTCCCCTCCCAGGAGGTTTGAGGAGGGCGGCTCCTCCCCCGTGGGGCGAAAGGAGGGGGTGGCAGTGCGGGGCTGGGGGGCCGTGGGGACCCTCTGTTGCTTTGGGGTGAAGGGAGGGGTTTGCCGGGGCGGTGCTGCGGGTGGGGCCGTGTTTGCCGATCAATCACCCCCGGGAGCAATGCGGAAGAGCAGGGAGCAAGCTCCGCGCCGCGCCAAGCCGGCGATTAAATATTTACCTTCGTGGGCAGTGTTTGCCAGCGACGGAGCGACATTTCCAGGGAGGAGTTCGGCTTTGTTCGAGCGCACAGCGCTGCTCTCCGCGCTCCCCGCGGGGTCCCGGGGGCACCGAGCGCATCGCGACCCGGGCACGGTGCCCCCAGCGCCCACGAGAGGAGCAACGTCCGCTTTGGAGAGGAGTGGAGAAACAAACGAGGTTTAATATCTGCAGGGTGAAGGAAGAAACCGAACCGTCGCGGGGCCGCCCCATCGGGGCCCACGGTGCCAAACAGCAATGAGTGCAGCCAGAGCAGCTCCTGCTGTGCGCGCCCAGGTGAGGCTGATGGGATGAAGTGAGCTACAAAAGGCTTTAAAAAGTGAAGCTGTCCCCCAGTAAAAACACCTCCGACTTGTGGGCGCACAGCCAGCGTTGTGCTGCGATGCCACTGTGTGCCACCGTGACACCAAAACGCTTTCAGCCGCACCGTGCTGAGT
The DNA here is from genome assembly GCF_019238085.1 of Lagopus leucura. Lineage (NCBI taxonomy): Eukaryota > Metazoa > Chordata > Aves > Galliformes > Phasianidae > Lagopus > Lagopus leucura. The sequence goes on from NW_024964113.1 coordinate 3,111, forward strand.
GGGGACTGCTCTGCTGTGCCCAGGGCTGGGATGGGGCAGGAGCAGCATCCTCGAGCCCTGTTTGTGGTGATGGGGACCTTTCCCAGCAGCTGGATGCCGGGTGGAAGCAGGGGAAGGGGTGAGCCATATCCTCACTGCCATTGGGATCTGCCCGGCGGCCACATGGGGACGTCCTCTGGGGCTGCGTGTGCCAGTCCCAGCAGCGCCCACGACCCTCTCTGGGGCAGTGCTCAGTCCCACATCCCCACAGCAGCGATGGAACCCTCTGGCCGGGCCGCTACGTGCCCAGGGGCAGGAATGTGACATTGCCCTCTGTGTCCAGGCACAGCTCCCCGCCGCTCTGGGGATCCGGCGCTGTGCACCCACCACCAGCCCCGTCCTTTGGCAGTGTCCCCTCCGGCACTCTCCTGTTGTCCACCTCCCTGTCCCCGGAGCCAGGTGACAAACGCTCTGTGTCAGCTGACTCCGAATCATCCGTAGCCGACGTCTTGGAGCCGCTGTTGTCCTCCTCCAAAGGGCTCTCGGGCCCCTCCGCTTCTGTGTCCGACTCTCCCTCCTCCTCTTCCAGTGTCATCTCAAACTGGGACTTGCCGGGGTCAGCGGGGGGAACTTCGGATCCCACCTCTGGCGGTGGGGAGGGGCTGTGTGGGATCATGCTCTGGTACCACTCCCGGTTGTCCTCCAGCGTGTCCAGGATCTCCTGGGCGTCAGGGTGCACCAGGTCGGCCCAGGTCTCCCACAGCGGGTGGGCGATGAAGTCGATGAATCCCACCTGTGGGAAGGGAGAGCTCAGCCCCCCGCGGTGCCCCTCAGCCCCGACCCCACGCCGTGCCCCCAACCTGGGACTTTTCCACGGAGGCGGTGTGCTTGTCACACATGGGGCTGATCTCCATCCCCTTCTCTCGCTCCCGGTCACCCTGGTGGAAGAACTCGGCCATGATGCGGTCGGTCCACTGCCGGTACAGCTCCAGCGGTTTGGTGGGGTTGCTGAGGTCGGCGCAGTGCACCATGTTCTGCAGGACCTGCAGGGCACCGCGCTGCTCAGCCAACAGCCCTCATCCCCAGGTCTGCCACCTCAATCCAGTGCCATGGGCTGAGCAACGCTCCTGCCACGTCCCCATGCCCACCTGGATCCGGTCAGAGTAGTTGTCCAGCAGCAGCACCCCCAGGCTGGTCACCTTCTTGGTCTCCACCATGGTCTTCAGGTCCGCCAGCAGGTTCATGTGCTTGGACATGTCAGTGGCCAGCACCTGGGCAGGGCATGCAGGGCAGGGTGCTCAGCCCGACCACAGCGCCCCACAGCCCCGCACCCCACAGCGCCGCGCACCATATCGATGGCCATCTTGCGGAGCGACTGCCTCTGCTTCTTGCTCAGGTTCTGGAAGATGTCGCAGTTCTCCTCCTGCAGCAGCTTGAAGCCCACAGCCAGGTGGTGATTCTCCAGTACCGAAGCATCGTTGTACATCAGCGCCAGCTCCGAGTCTGCGGGATGATGGCGCTGGTCGCATCGCGGTGACCCCACGCATGCAGCCCTGCCGCCCCGCTCCCCCCGGCTCACTGGTGTTGATGAGGAACTGATTGGAGACGCCGGGGTGGTCAACGTCGTGGATGGCGCTGGCGAAGATGGCGGCCATGATCTCCAGGTCGGTGAAGACGGCCTGGGAAGGGCGGCACAGGCGGTCACAGCCACGATGGATGCGTTTGGTGGCACCGAGGGAGCGGGGCTCACCTCCAGCGCCGGCGTGGAGAGCAGCACGTGGGTGGACTGCGCCACGTCGGCGGCGTGGATGCTGTTGTGGTACGCCACGTCGGCGCGGTAATGATCCTCCAGCGTCAGCATGTAGGTGAGGAAAGTGTCGGCGGGGATGCGGAACGTCTTCATCAGGTCACGCTCCTGCAGGAGGACCGGGCTGGGGTCATCCGAACAGTGAGGAGGGGGCAGCCCCCCCCCGGTGCTCACCTGGAAGATACTGTACATGAGGACCGTCAGCGGGCGGTTCCCTGAGTACTCGGCCACTTTGAAGATGTCGAGACCCCACTTGTTGGTGTCCTGCAGCTCCTGGGGACCGAGGGACGGGGTTCTGCGAGAGCCGGGACCCCGACGGGGGATGGACCCACGCTGGGCGGGGGCTCACCTTGGCCAGCAGCCCCTCCTGCTCCGTGCGCACCCCGAAGCGCGGGATGGCAGCAAGGCAGGGGCCGTGAGCCGGCCTCCTCACACCGCTGATCTGCGACATCGGCCGCTTCCTGCGCTCCCGCTCCTTCTCCTTGGGCAGCGCTGGAGGGATCTCCACCTCGTGCTGCTTGTCTGCGCGCCCGCGGCAGTGAGGGGGAGCACAGCCCCCCCGATGGCTGACGTCAGCCGGCACGGAGAGCACCGCGACGCCATGGCAACCGGGGGCCGCCGGGGGGCTGCCGGGAGCTCCCCCCACCCACCCACCCACCGTAGGGCTGTCCCCTGGGATCCCCCGTGCAGGGACAGCCCTGCGCCAGCTGCCAACCCACGCACCAGCACAGAGCAGCATCCACCAGCACGCCCCAGTTTGCACTGATGTTCATAGCCAGGACTGAGGCTGTGACACCCCCCAAAGCCGGGGCAGCTCCCAGAAAAGCCCCGATGCACTCCCCCAGACTTGTAAAATGTGAAAGAGTGGGGCTCAGCACTGCAGTGATGTGTGCCCAGCTCTGCGCAGCTGCTGCAGGCCCTGAGCTGCAGAGGGGTGCGGAGGCCCTGCCTGCCAGGAACTCACCCAGGAAGGTGCTGGAGATGTACTCGGACACCTGGTTCCCCGAGCGGCCGCTCTCCGAGAGGTGTGAGAGCTCCCGGCTCAGCATCCGCTTAAACTGCAGGTGGCAGCGGACAGGGATGAGCAGTGTGTGGGGCAGCCCCTATGCCCCCATGGCAGGGCAAGCACCCCCAGGGCGGCGGTCCTCACCTTGTTGGAAGCCATCTCGCTGACCGAGTGCCGCGTCTGCAGCGTCTCCAGCTGCTCCAGGCACCAGTCCAGCTCCTCCAGGGTCTCCAGCGACAGCTTCTGCTGAGCATCCTCTGCTGCAGGGCAGCACGGCGTCACAGCCGGGCACGGGGACACGGGTGGAGGCCCAACCCCGCCATCCCCACCAAGGGATGCCCACATCCCCATGGGGCTGTGATGGGATGGCGCTGGGGAGCGGTGCTGAGCGGGCGCTGCGGCCAGGCGCGCCGTCCCCAGTGCACAGCATGGTGTCACACCGTCCCCACGCCTCGCCCCGAGGTGACGCCCGGCCCGGGGCTCCCACAGGGCTCCATGCACAGCCCGGGGATTTATTAATGGAAGGTCTGACGTCAGCGGGAGCCGTTCCACCTCCACCGCTGTGTGAAGAGCGGATGGAGCCGCCGAAAACCCGACATGGATCCCAAAGGGCAAAGCCATCGCTGCACCCCACGGGTGAGGGAACACCGCACCCCCATTGCGGGACAGCGACCTGCCCCCTCCCCCCCGGGCCCCTGTTTGTCCCCATTGGGGCACTCACCGGACAGGCCGGCCCTGCTGGCGGAGGGGAGGCTGCTGCTCGACGCCCGCCTGCAGAACGCGCAGAGCTGAGCACCACGCCGTGCCCCCCAGCCCAGCCCAAACCCCCCCAGCTCCCCCACTCACTTGGTGCCCACGCGCTCCTGGAGGTGCAGCAGCACCATCATGTTGGTGCGCACGGTGCGCAGGCTGGCCAGGACCTGGGGGGTGTGAGAGGGGCTGGGGATGGGCTGCGCGCCGCCGGCCCTCCCCACAGCGCTGCGCACGGGGGGACGCGGGGACGTTTCCCCTCTTTTCGCACCTGGGCGAAGGGTGTGACGATCATGTCTTCCCCGTGCCTGCGGGGAGCAAAGATGGGTGAGGAGGGGGGCGAGGGGCGGGGGGAGGGCGGGACGGAGGGTCGGGGCTGACTTACAGGTCGCTGGCGGTGGAGGAGTTGCGGGACATGGCCTTGGGGGACAGGTCGTAGTCGCTGTCGGAGCGGTAGAGGAAGGACTCGCGGCGCTGGCCGTGGCTGAAGGCGCCCTGCAGCACCAGCCCTGCGCCCGGGCTGCACTGCGGCTCCAGCGGGCCCCTTCCCGGGGGGCCATTCTCCAGGTCAAAGCTGCAGGGATAGGGGACGGGGCTGGCATCGGCGGGGGCACCGGGAGCATTGGGGACACCGCTGCTGTCCCCGCTCGCAGCCAGGGCGAGGCCGGGACCCGTCCCGCTGCTGGAGGTGAGCCGCCCCGTGTCACCGTCATCCCTCGTCCCAACGTCCCCGGCGCCGCGGTCCGCCGCGAGTCCTCGAAAGTCTCCATCAGCCGTAGCCCAAAGCGCCAAGTCCCACAGGGGACCCGTCCAGGGCACGGAGCCAGGGGACATCGAAGGACAGAAACCACGGGGGAAGCCAAGCGCCGGGCCCTGGGGACGCGGTGGGGCGGTGCCATCCGAAGCCGCGCAGCCCACGGGGGACGAGAGGCACGGGGACGGGGATGGTGGCCCCGCGCTGTCCCCGTGGCAGCCGCCGCCCCGCTGCCCCCGGGTCATGGGAACGGCTGAGCACGGGGACACAGCGAGGGCCACCAGCATCCGTCCCCTCCCAGTGCCACAATGGGGACGGGGATGAGCCGCCCCAGGGAAGGACTGGAGCCGTGCTTCCCCGTCCCTCCTCCCTCCCCCCCACCCCGGACCTACCCGATGCAGGAGTGCCTCCGGGACGGGCAGCGGCCGCCTGGCTGCATCCCCGGCCCCGCTGTCAGCCTCTGCCCCGCGTCCCCGATGGTACGGGGACACAAAGCCGCATTGTGGCTCCTCCTGCCCTGCGGCTCAATTGGGGGTTTGTTCCCCCTCCGGTGCAGCTCAGCCACCCCGGGGACGGCCCCGACCCGGGCACGGTGTCACCAAGACGCGGAGCAGACACACACATACCCGCCACAATGGCTGCGGGGCACACCGGGGTGGGGGCAGTGTGGTCGAGGAGGGGGGGACGCAGCCGGGACAGCGGCTCTGGTGCCGAATTCAGAAATACTTTCCATGCAGTGCGGTGTCAGGCAGCGGGGGGGGGGGCGGGGGGCCGCTAAAAATAGGTGCTGTTACCATTGGAGAGGACACTGCTGCTCCCTGCAGTGCCCGGCCCCCCCAGGGTGGGAGTCAGCGCCTCCTGCCCCTCCGCCGTGCCTGCCGTGCCCCCACTGTGGGCAGCCGACCCACAGACGGAGCCCAGCAGCCCCCCCCGCCATGAGCACACCCGTCCTCGGCCACCGCTGCCCCCCGCCCAGCTCAGCCCCGCCGCCACAGAGGCCCCGCTCAGCCCCACATCCCCACCGATGGTGACACACCACAGCACCGAGGGCGTCCACGCTGTGTCCCCATTTCTCACTGCCCCACTGCCACCCCTACGCGCTGGGAACCCCTCTCGGACCCCCCCCTTACCCGAGGGGATGCGCCACGGTGAAGCGGCGCTGCAGGCGGATGCTCTGGTTCACCCTCAGCCTCCTGAACAGCACGGGGGAGTTCCGGGGGGAGCCCCGCGGGGACCCCACCGGCGACGACACCCCCGGGGACGGCAGCATGGCCCCAATCGGGGCACCGAAGCGCAGCGCTGGGGGTCCGGACCCAAGGGGATGCGAGCGGTGCGGAGCAGGAAATGCGCGGCCGTTCCCCCCCGCAGCCCCGGGAAACTTTCCATCCCCTCCCGCCCGCGCCTGAGAAATTAAACAACTGTCTGCTTCGCCCCCCCCTCCCCCCCCGGCGCCCCGACGGCTCCTGCGGCCCCACGTGAGCACGGCCTGCAGACACGTGGCCCTGTGCCGCCCGCTGCCCTCCTGTCCCCGAGGTGGCAGCTGTGCCCGTCGGGTGAGGATGCTGTGCTGGGACGTGAGCAGCGCCACGCTGAGCGCCGTGTGAGCCGGGCACACGGTGGGGACACACCGCAGTGCCACCCAGGGACGGATGAAGCGGCCGTGCCAGGATGTCACCGAGGGACACAGCATGGCCGTGCTGCAGTGTGACCGAGGGACACAGCTGAGCCCAGAGCATCCGGACACACGGTGTGGACAGGCCACAGTGCCACCAAGGGACGAGCCTGGAGCATCCCGGATACACGCTGTGCTCATGGTATGGTGTCACCTAGGGACAAGGCCGAGCCCAGAGCACCCCGCGTACGACTGCAATCATGCCACAGTGTCACCAAGAGGCCCACGAGAGCCAACCTCGTCCCCCCCACACTCCTCCTCACTGCCCAGTGTGGGGACACAGAGCCGGTTGGGACCCCCAGGGACGCGCATGGCCCTGTCCTGGCCGTGGGAGCCGGGTGCCCCCTGACCCGGTGACGCAGCGGTACCTGCTGTCTGCGGCGAGGGCCAAAATATCCCGGGGGTGGCGGGGAGCCAGGAAGGGCCCCCCCGGCACGGCGGCACCCGCGGGACCCCCGGAGGCACCAGGGGAGCCGTGCAGAGGAGGGGACCCGCTGGGTGAGAGCATGGGGACATCGGGGGGGGTGTCGCGACAGCCTGGCACGGGGTGCGGGGGGGGGATTGGGACAGCGGGGTGGGGACAGAGCTGTCCCCGCCTGGCAGCCGGGAGCCCATGGGACAGCAGGGCTGGGCCGGACCGCGGGACAGCCAGTCCTCGGCTCCGGGACGGCACTGCCCGGCCCCCCCCCCGGGCAGGGACACGTGTCCGTGTGCGGGGGGGGGGGGACAGCGGGTGACACCGGAGCCGGGGTCGGGCCGGAGGGGGACGGCCCCGGGGGAGGGGGACGGGAACGGCCCCAAAATAACGGCGCGGCGGTGCCAGGGGAGGCAGCGAGGTCACCTCCGGGCCCGGGACGCGGGGACGGGACGGCGCTGCCCACCTCCCCGACCCCCCCCTCGGGGCCGCTGTCCGTTCCCCGGTGCTGAAACCGGTTCCGTTACCCCCCCGTAACCTTGGTACCCCCCCTGTCCGCCCCGGTGCTGAGCAGAACCCTCCGCTTCCCCCCCTGCCCCGCGGAGCACTGAGTTCCGGGCGGCCCGGACCGGCGCCGGCTTCCGGGGGGGGATCCGCCTCGTCGCCGCTGCTGGGGCCGCTCTCCTCGATGGTGAACACCACGCGGGAGCCCTCGGGCTCGGAGGCCCCCCGGCAGCCGAGCGGAGGCAGCAGAGGAGTCCCGGAGAAGCGGCGGCGGATGGCGCCCGGCAGGGATCCCGGCCCCGGTCCCGACGGCACGGCCTCGGCGACGTCGCGGCAGCGCTGTGGGGGACACGGGACAGCGGGCGGGAGGCGGTGAGGAGCCCGAGGTGCAGAGCCCCGGTGTCTTCGCCCCCTCAAGGGGCCCCGAAATGCAGGGAGGACAGCGGGGGATGTCCCGGTCCCGGCAGCTCCGTGAGTTCCTCCTCTCCCCCCCCTCTCCCCCCCGAGATCCCGCTGGAAAATCCCCCGGAGCCGGCGCGCAATTACGCAGGGGCGAATAATAATTAACAGCCCATTAGGGGGATAATTAACTCCGAGCGCCATCAGCACGTTAATTGCTGCCCGGAGGCGCCGTGCTGGGACGTTCCCACCGGGGATCCCCCTCAGGCGCCCCGGTACACCCCCGGTATCCCCCAGGCGCACCCCTGGTGCCCCCCAAGTGCTCCCCCCCGGTGCCCGGTCTCGGTGCGGTCTCACCTCCGCGCTCAGGAAGGGCAGCGCTGTGCGGCTCCGTCGCATCGTGGCTGCGGGGGGTGGGGGTGAGCGGGGGCTCCGCGTCACCCCTCGGTGGGGCGGGGGGAGCGGAGGGGCCGTTTACATTCCCATTCTATCGCGATGGACGGGGCTCAGCGCGGCGTCTCGGGGCTCAGAGAAGCGCCGGACCCCGCCCCCCGTGCCGCCCCAGAGCCCCCCGACATCGGCTCACCGCTATCCCCAAGGGACATCCGAGGGACGGGGACCCGAAGCCACGGGGATGGCCGCGCGCCCCATCCCAGAGCACCACCAGGCCCCAAATCCTCGCCCCCAAATCTCCAGAAGAGAGGAGCAGCCCCGGCATCTCCCCAGGTGCCACCGACGCGCCCCTCCCCCTTGCCCAGTGCTGAGCCTCCCCACCCCCATCCCCGTTTCCACGTCGGGGGTGGCCGCCCCACATCAACCCCAGCCCCACACCCGCCCCCATTACCGGATCGTGCCGCAGCCTCGGCCGAGTGCAGCCGAGCAGAAGGAAGGCGATGTGCGTGCCTGCCCGCTCGCGCCCTCCCTCCAGCCCACCCCGCTCGGGGGGGGGCACCGTGCATCCCCCCCCCCTCCGCCCCGCGCTCCTCCTCCATCTGCGCCCCGGGACCTCCATCCCAACCCCGACCCCCTCCCCGAGGATTTGACACCCACGGGGGTGCAGCTCAGATGGGAAACCAAAGCCGGGGCTGCAGCATCTTTATTCGGCACAGCGGGGTCACCTGGGGGGGTGACGGGCAAAGGAGGATTCCTCTGACACTTTGCCCTAAGGAAGGAGAGAGATGGGGTGAGAGATGGAACCCCTGCGGCCCCCCGCCGCCCCCCGGCCCCCCACGCACCATGGGCACCTCATCCAGCCTCTGGAAGTGGGGCTTCCTGCAGCGGCACAGCCGCACCAGCAGCATGGCCACGGCCCCGACCAGCACAGCCACAAAGAGGCAGATGATCACCACCACTCCGGGGTTGGATTTGGAGGAGGGCTGTGCTGTGGGGTGAGATGGGCACCCTGTCACACAGCTGTGCCCACCTGGGTGCCTGTGTCACATCCCACCTACCGCCAGCCCACAGCGCCGTGGAATAAAGGGGGAGCACAAAATACCTCACCGAAGTGGATGGGGAGAGATTTTGGGTGGTCTAAGGGGACAGAAGCCTCCTCCCTATGGGATCTGCACCCCCTGCAAGCACAGCCCCCAAACCAGGAGAATTCGGGGACTCCCATGGGGACAGGAATACACAGCAGCACCCAACGGCACCTGAGCACATCAAGTCCCTGTGCACAGCATGGGAAGGGACAGCAGCCCTGTGCAGCTCCCCCCCCCCCCCCAAATCCCACCCCATGGAGCTCACCCAGGCTGCCAGTCCCGAGCAGCTGCGCAGTGCTGGAGCTGAGAGCGGAGGAAGTGCCAGGAGCGGGGCTGGCGGTGGGCACAGCAGAGCTGGGAGGGGAGGTGGGCTGCCCAGGAGAGGACGGGGCCAGCGCTGTGCCTGGGGACCATGTGTGGTTGGGCACTGAGGTCAGCTTGGATGGGGCTGATGTGGTGGGGGCGTTGGATGGGGCTGTGGTCGTCAGAGCTGAGCCCGGTGTCACGGGCAGAGATGATGACCCTGCAGGGCTGGAGGGAGGTTCAGCTGCTGAAGTGCTTGGGGTCGCAGCTGAAGGTGCTGTTGCAGTGGTGTGCGGTGGAGATGGAGAGGCTGCTCTCTCTTTGCTGGGAGTTGTGTCCTGGGGCAACGTCTGTGGTTCAGCTGCCCCTGAGCTGGGTGAAGGCTCCTCACGTGTCCACGTGGTGACACCTACGGATGAGCTGGGCTGGGGCCGTGGTGTTGTTGATTCCTGGCCATGGACTGTCCCTAAGGAGAGAGCGGAGCAGCAGGGATGGGGCAGAGCCCCGGGGGGGCCGCAGCTCCTCCCCAATTCATTCTCCGGGTGCTTTTGCCATTGCACCGAGGGCACGATGCCCCTCCCAACCCCGAATGCAGCTCTCAGAAGGGCAGGAGGCTCCGAAGCAGCTGCAGCATTTGGCTCAGCACTGCTGGGGACGACGAGAGCAGCACTGCGGTGACGTTGCGCCCCAGCCCTGGGGACGTGCCATGCCACACCGCGCTGGCCCGGGCCGCGCACACCCTCGTTGGCAGCGCAGGGCTGTGCCAGAGGTGCTCTTATCGCCCCGTTCCTATTTGCACAACAGGAGGAGCAGCTCCGGCCCTGCCCAGGGGGCACCACGCGGACAGAGCGAGACCCGGGGGTGGCCCCACCGAGGGGTCCCCGATGGCCCCCCATGACCGCGAGCACCACTCGACGGGGGCTCCGCTGATCCCCGGGATGGGCAGCGGGGGGGACGCGGCCACCAGCCCAGTACCAGCGGTGTGCAGCCCCATGCCCCGACTGAGGGCTCGGCCCTGGACCCCCCCCGCTGTCCCGGAGCACCACGCACCGTCACACCGCGGCAGAGCCAGCCCCCTCGGGGCCGCAGCCACGCCAGCGCCCACCCGGAGCTGCCCGGTGTCCTCCCCCCCCCGTTACCTGCCGCCAGCAGGGGCGCCCACCCCCCCCCGCAGCCCCGCCCTGCCCCCCCCCCCCCGGCCCCGCTGTCCCTCCCGGTGCTGCCGATGCCGCTCTGTGTTTCGGCCGCCGCCGCCGCCGCCTTTATCTGCCCCGGGGGGGGGAACAGCGGCGCCCCCTGCCGGCCTCGGGCGGCGATGCAGCACCGGGAGGGGCAATTCTCCCCCCTCCCCCCACCTTCGTGCCTCCGTTTCCCCCCCGCAGCGTGAGGGCACCGCAGGTGCAGCGGGACACGGGGCGGGGACGTGGGGATATGGGGATATTTTGGGGACCTGGAGACAAGGGGACATGGGGATAAGGGGACTTGGGGGCGGGGGAAGGACCTGTGGGCACGAGGGCATAGGGATGTGGGGACGGAAGGAAGCGGGGATGTGGGAACACGAACACGTGGAAACACGGGAACTTGGGGAGACGGGAATTTGGGCATGAGGATGTGGGGAGATGTGAACACGGGAGCGCGGAGGATGTGGGGACGGGAGGATGCGGTGGGGACACGAGGCACGGGGATGGAGGATGCGGGGACGCGGGGCTCACCGTGCCCGCTGCAGACCTCCGCCACCCCCGGCACAGCCAGAGCGCCGGGCTCCCCGCCAACCCCCGGGGGCCGGGACGTTCCGTATCGGCACAGCCCGGCCCGGCACAGCCCGCACCGGAGCTGGAACGGTTCCCCACCCCGCCCTGTGCCACAACGGTGGCCTCGCAGCTCCAAATGCTCTCCGGGAAGAGCTTCATTCCGGGGAAACCGAGGCACGAGGTGCGGGTGCCGGGGAGGAGGAAAAGTCCCGGGGGCGGATGCGGGGCTGCTGGGCACGGAGCAGCAGGAAGCGGGGAGGGGGAAGGAAGCTCACCCCAAGAGTGCCGAGAAGGATCCCGCCCCGTGACCCCTCCCGTCGGGGGGGG
>NW_024964114.1:0-2147 GCF_019238085.1 Lagopus leucura
TCTATGGTTCTATGATTCTTGAAGTCCCTTCCACCCGGGCCATTCTATGGTTCTACGGTTCGGATTATGGCTCAGGTTGCAGACGTGTGATCAGGAAAGCCAAAGCGCTGGCAGAACTGAACATGGCGAGGGACATGAAAAACAATAGGAAGACTTTCTACAGGTACCATTGGGCAGAAGAGGCAGGCCAAAGCGAGTGAGCCTCTTTTGGTAAATGTGAAAGGAAAACTGGCTTCAACAGAAAAGAGAAGCCTGAGGTACGAGTTCTTTGCCTTGGTCTTCACTGGCAGCCAGCATTGCAGTACTTCTCACGTCCCTGAGCCCTGCATCCCTAAACCTCGGTGGGGACTGAGGCAGTAAATCCGCTCCCACTGTAAGGGCAGAGCAAGTCCGGGACTACCTCATGAGACTGAGTGCGTACAAGTCTCTGGGGCCAGATGGTGTGCATCCCAGGGCTCTGAAGGAGATGGCTGAGGTGGTTGCCGAGCTGCTCTCCATCATATTTGAAAAGTCGTGGCTGTCAGGTGAGGTCCCAGATGAAGGGTCACATCACTCCCATTTACAAGAAAGGCAGCAAGGAGGACCCCAGGAGCTACAGGCCGGTGAGTCTCACCTCTGTGCCTGGGAAGATCATGAAACAGATCATCCTGGATGACATACTCCATCACATGAGGAATGAGCGTGTGATCCAAGACAGCCAGCCTGGTTTCACCAGGGGAAAGGCATGCTTGACCAATGTGGGGGCCTTCTATGATGGAGTCACAGCATTGGTGGACAAGGGAAAGGTGACCGACGTCATTTACCTGGACTTGAGCAAGGCCTTGGACATGGTCCCCCGCCACATCCTTATCTCCAGTACAAGAAAGACAGAGAGCTGATGGAGAGGGTCCAGAGGAGAGCCATGAAGATGATCAGGGGACTGGAGCACTTCCCCTAAGAAGACAGGCTGAGGGAGCTGGGCTTGTTCAGCCTGGGGAAAAGAAGGCTGCGGGGTGACCTCACTGCAGCCTGCAGTACCTAATGGGAGCCCATAAACAGGAGGGGAATCAACTCTTGGAAAGGACTGATAACTGCAGGACGAGGGAAAGTGGTTTTAAGTTGAGGGAGGGGAGATTTAGGTCGGATGTCAGGGGGGAGTTCTTTACAGAGAGAGTGGTGAGGTGCTGGAACAAGTTGCCCAGAGAGGCTGTGGATTCCCCGTCCCTGGAGGTATTCAAGGCCAGATTGGATGGGGCCCTGGGCAGCCTGGTCTGGTATTAAATGGGGAGATTGGTGGCCCTGCATGTGGCAGGGGGTTGGAGATTCATGATCCTTGAGGTCCCTTCCAACCCTGGCCATTCTCTGACTGTGTGATTCTGTGATCGTCCCTCCAAACAACATTTCTGTTTTTCCTTTCCTCTCATTCCCTGATCACAACCCAGCTGCCTGGAGACTGTCTTCCCTGCCAGCTGTTTCCATGTCTCATGTCTTTTCCTTCTTTTCCTTTTCGCTCTCACACTCACCACCCTGAAGTCAGTGCACCCATCTTTGCCTGTCAGAAAACTGCCTGTATGCAGAGCAGTATCTGTGTGCATGCTTATATTTGCAGTATAAACAGACATATCAGAAAGCCTGAATGGGATCAACAAAGCTGATGCTTGTTCTGTCCACTGAGTGAGGAAAGGCTGATGGAACATGAGGATGCTGCTCACAAAGCTACTCATTTCCAAAGCTACAGTACAGCAGTCTCAATGATGTCTCAATATAGATAGCTCCTCTCCCATTTTGCCAGTCATCCCTACCTTAAGGTTAGGAAAATGAACACAAGGCAGGATTTCCCATGTTTGGTCCTCCTTCTTGAAAAGTCCCCTCTGCTAGGTCCCATACATGCAGTGCAGCTGTGAGCCCCCAGCCCCATGCAGCACCTCTAGCAGCAGAAGGCCCCTGTGCTGCTGGGGGGCTCCTTCCTTCCCCCCACACATCTCCCTGCATCTGCTGGACAGCCCTTTACACTTCCGTAGGGATGAGATCCAGATGAATCAGCTAAGGGATCTTATCCTCAGGTTGTAGTCCTGGGTCCTGGAGGGAGTCAGCTAAATTCCATGCCTCCCACACACCCAGCCAGACAAACACTGACCACACATTTGGCCACAAGCTTCCCTCCTCTT
>NW_024964115.1:0-1314 GCF_019238085.1 Lagopus leucura
TGTAGGGGTTGGAAGGGACCTCCAGAGATCATCGAGTCCAACCTCCCTGCCAAAGCAGGTTCCCTACACCAGGTTGCACAGGTAGGCATCCAGGCAGGTCTTGAACATCTCCAGAGAAGGAGACTCCACCACCTCCCTGGGCAGCCTGTTCCAGTGCTCCGTCACCCTCACTGTAAAGAAGTTCCTGCACACATTTGTGTGGAACTTCCTATGCTGCAGCTTCCGGCCATTTCCCCTTGTCCTGTCTCCACTCACCACTGAAAAGAACAGGGAGAGCTGACCTAAACTGGCCAAAGGGATTTTCCACACCCTATGACATCACGTGAAAAAAACTACAAAACTGAGGGGTGTTCACTGGGGTGCAGGGTGGAGAGTGGCAGTTGCTGTCAGCTAGTGACTGACTCTGGGACCTTCACAGCTCTGAGTTGGAAGACTGTGACTGTGGCAACAATAAACTCCAGGGCAAGCCCAAACTTGTGTGGGATTTGCTGCTCCAGCTGGATACATACAAGTGCATGGGGCAAAGGGGATTCATCCCACAGAACTCCAAGAACTGGCTGACGTCATCACGAGGTCTCTCTCAACTACTTTCCAATGGTCTTGGGAGTCTGGAGAGATTCCAGTCGACTGTAAGCTAACAAACGCTGTCCCAGTTTTCAAGAAGGGAGGGCAAGAAGACCCTGGTAATTACAGGTTTCTCCGTCTCTCTTCAGCGCCTGGCAAGATTATGGAAAAGATTGTTCTGTGAGTTACTGAAAAACTCCCGAAAGACGCACAGTCACTGGTCACAACCAACATGAGTTCACGAGGGGAAAGTCTTGCTTAATGAACTCAATCATCTCACAGTAAGACTGCCCACCTAGTTGTCCTAGGGAAGGCCATAGATGTGATCTTCTTTGATTTCAGCAAAGCTTTCAGTACTGTTTGTCAGAACAACTTCTGTCTGGACAATATGCCCAACACACAGCTAGACAAAAACACAATGCAGTGGGTGAACAATTGGCTGATGGGTCGAGCCCATAGGGTTACTGGAAATGGCATTACATCAGGCTGGTGACCAGTCACTAGTGAAGTTCCAATTTCCATCAGGGCCAGTTGTCTTTAATGTTTTCATCAGTTAGTTGGATGCAAGATACGATGGCGTATTGAAAGGTTGGACTAGATGATCTTGCAGGTCCTTTTCAGCCTTGTGATTCTGTGATTCTATGTTTCTATGATATGAAGTTGTATTCTGTTGCATATACTTAACTATGTGACATTACTATCCTATGGATGACAGTAATGCCAAGAATTATACACAAAACCATTAACCTT
>NW_024964116.1:0-1919 GCF_019238085.1 Lagopus leucura
CCACCCTCACTGTACAAGATTTTCTTTATATCTAGGCTAAATCTTTCCTTGTTTTTCCTTTCAAGTGTTGAAAGGCTGTTACCAGATCACCTCGGAGCCTTCACTTCTCCAGGCTGAACAGCTCCAGCTCTCTCTCTTTATAGGAAAGGCATTCCACCCTTTGGTTCATATTTGTGGCTGTTCTCTGGATGTGCTCCAACAGCTCCACATCTGTCCTGCACTGCGGACATCCACATCCAGACACAGCACCTCCAGATGAGGTCTCACAGCGCAGAGCAGAGGGGCAGGACCGCCTCCCTTCGCCTACTGACCGCACATCTTTGGATGGAGCCCAGCATACGGTTGGCTTTCTGGGTCAGGAAGGTACATTGCTGAGTGCCCACTACTCAGCCTGTTGAGGTCCCTCTGGATGGCATTCCGTCCCTCTGGTGTATCACTGCACCCCACAGCTTGGTGTCATTAGGGTGCACTTGACCCCATTGTTGATGTCACTGATGAAGGGGCAATTCCAGATGTTTGTACAAACTCAGCAAAGAACACCTTGAGAGCAGCCCCACAGAGAAGGATTTGCAGATCCTGGTGGGTGAGAAGCTGGACATGAGCCAGCAGAGTGCGCTTGCAGCCTGGAAGGCCAGCTGTGTTCTGGACTGCATTAAAAGAGGAGCGGCCAGCAGGGAGAGGGAGGTGATCGTCCCCATCTGCTCGGCTCTTGTGAGGCTTCATCTGCAGTGCTGCATCCAGGCCTGGGGCCCCCAGCACAGCAAGGACGTGGAGCTCATGGAGTGGGTCCAGAGGAGGCACTGAGATGATCAGATGGTTGGAGCAGCTCTCCTACAAGGAAAGGTTGAGGGAAGTGGGCTTGTTCAGCCTGGAGAAGAGAAGGCTTGGGGGTGAACTCATTGCAGCCTCACAGTACTTGAAGGGGGAACAGCAGGAAGTGGAACAGCTGTTTACGAGGGTGGATCGTGATAGGACAAGGGGAAATAGTTTTAAACTGAAACAGGGGAGGTTTAGGTTGGTTATTAGGAGGAAGCTTTTCACACAGAGGGTGGTGACGCACTGGAACGTGTGCTTCAGAGTCACTTCCAGGAGGATCTGCTCCTCGATTTTTTTGCAGCACAGAGGTGAGACTGACACGTTGGTGGTTCCCAGGGTCACACTTTATATCTGCAGTAACAGCTGTGCTGTTGCCTTTTTTCTGCTCACCAGGGACTTCACCTGACTGCCTCGACTTCTCAGATACCACTGAGAGTGGCTCGGTGACTGCAGCGGTGAATTCCCTCAGGGCTCTGGGACTCGTCTCATCAGGACCCAAAGACTCCTGTATGCTCGGGTTCTCAGGTGTTCCAGAACCTGATCTCCCATCACAGTGTGGGATAGGGAGGGGTCTGTGGGACCAGCATTGCTTCCTCAATCCCCACCTACCAAACCGAAGGTGAGAGCAGTGTATAATGAGCAGTTATCAGAGAAGATGGAAGATGGATGTTGTTGGGTACCTGAGCCTTCTCCTTGTCTGTTGTTCCCAGCTGCAGTGCTGCTGGTAAGCAGCATCACGCACAGAGTGCAGCCACATTGATCAGGGAAAGGAGTGCAGGTTTGTGAAAGAGGCACATCTGCAGATCAGTGACTTGATTACTGTTTTGTGTCCCACAGGTGGCAGCAGAGTTGCAGCACTCCCGAGTGCCGTAACGACCGCATGGAGATGCGTGGCTCTTCGTGGGAACAGCAAGGAACCAGAATCTGCATTTCCTGGAATGCCCCGCAACCCCGCTTTGCTGGCTGGTAACTGTCTGCCCAGCAGGTAAGGGCAATGCACACCCATCAGTGTTTATCCACTCCATAGCACGGCACAACACGGTGCTCCCAGAGCTCTTCATTGCACTTTATGGTGCCTGGAAGGCTGCCTGTCCTTTTCTTTC
>NW_024964117.1:0-2500 GCF_019238085.1 Lagopus leucura
ACACACACCGTAAGAAAAACACCGTGCTGAAAACTCGAAAATTTAAAGCGAAAAATTGCAGTCTGCTCCCCCCACACCCCCCTCCCTTCTCTCCCCAGCTCCGTCTGAACAAGCAGCCAAGCTGTTAAATGCTTTTACCTGCTGTGTCCAAGTCAAAAGTTAAATAATGTGTGAATGAATGGGGAAAGAAAACAAGAGGCAGAGAGGGAGTGCAAGAGAGAGCCCCTCTTACAACTAGATAATTGTTACATTATGAGAAACAAATAACACGCTGCTCCTCTCCGGCTCTGTGTCCGTGACATCTTGACAGGTACATCTGAAGTTAATTATGTGGCTCTCATTGCCTTTCACCCTGCTGTTGGAGCCGGACCCTGCAAACACACGCCAATGGAACTGTGGAGTTACCACATCTTTTCTTCCCAGGGTTTGTTTGCTGATCCACTGTGCTGGAAAGCTTTGGCTATTTAATCCCACACATTCTGAGAAGGCTGATGGAGCTGTAGGTGTCCCTGTTGATTGCGGGAGAGTTGGACCAGATGGCCTTTAAATGCAACTCAAACGATTCTATGATTCCCAGTTTCGTAGGGATGCTGGTTTCCATCACTATCAAATCGTCTTCAGCCCATCTCAAGCCACCCACCAACCCTTCACCAACTCAGCTATCCTACGTTCTTCCTTGTGGCATGGTGTTTCTTTAATAATTTTCAGCACAAGTCATTCATTTGATATGGTGACTGGGAGGCCTCTTAGACACAGAAGGCCTAGAATCATTAAGGTTGGATAAGACCACTAAGATACACAAGTCCAACCCCAACCCATCCCCACCATGCTCACTGACCACAGAGCCACGTCTCCATGGTTCATGCAACACCTCCAGGGATGGTGACTCCACCACCTCTCTGGGCAGCCTGTGCCAATGCATTATGACCATTCTGGAGAATAAATTTTCCTTAGCACCCAATCTGAACCACCACTGATGCAACTTAATATCATTACCTCTTGTCCTGTTGCTGTTATCTGGGAGAGGAGGCTGGCCCTCCGCCTCACTACAACCACCTTTCAGGGTATTGGAGAGAGCAATGAGTCTCACATGAGACTCCTCCCTTCTGGACACAGAGAACAGGATTTGTTTCACCAACATCAGTGACCACGTCTCTCCAGTTGCTCTGAACTGCCTTCGTGTTTGTTACAGTGTTTCTTGTAGGGCAGCTCATTTTCTTTCTCCCATGGCTACCTTTAGAAGCATATCGCAGTGTTCCTCTATGTGAATTACAAAGAGAAAATGGATGTCGCTATTCTGAATGAAGGGGACATGCTGAGGAAAGTATTTTGTCAGATATCTCCTGCCCTATGCATAGAAAATTTAGGATGATAAGGCACTGGCCCAGGTTGCCCAGGAGACAAGTAGATGCCCCATCCCTGGCAGTGCCCTGCACCATGTTAGATGAGGCTTTGTGAATCTGGTCTACAGGAGGTATCTCTGCCCATGGAGGGGTTGGAACCTGGTGGACTTTAAGATCCTTGCCAACACAAAACAGTCTGTGGTTCTGTGATTCATTCTATGAAATGTGCAGCACACACATTAAGGATGGTAATTCGGCTTCTCTCTGAATATTAATTTTAATATTCCTTTTATAGCGGTTCATGTCCAAAGGGATGAGGATATGGTGGAGTAAAGGGATGATATTGGATTTCTTTCAAACTCTTCCCCAAGACTTGAATTTGTACTGCTTGATCTGAGTTTCTTAAATGGAGGGACTGAAGACAGGAGATTGAACATGCATGGTCCATAATGGGCAGCATCTCTTACCCTGCCTTTGTCAGAAAGGATTATTCCAGAGCCATGCAAGCCTACTCAGCAAGGAAGTTTTATCTGCATTGCTGGCCAGGATGACACCAGAAACTGAGCTTGAGCCCATCCTAATGGTCCTCATCCTCCATCTCATGCCCGACCCTGGGGTGTGAGTTTGAATCTGCCCCATCTCTAGCCCTCCAGCATTATCCCAGCAGGCTTCACACCCTCAAACATCAGGTTTCATGCTAGAAAACACCATGCCGGTGGTCTGCAGCACAGCTCGCATATTATTTCAGACAGTTTAACTTGGCCAAAACACACAAAACGGTTGTTATGTCTTGGGGCCAGAGGGGCAGCATGTGAGCTGGGGGATAGCTGGCAACGCATGCTGCAACAGGGAATGTGCTCCAGATGGGGACAGCCCTCGTGGGGTGGGCACTCCTGGTTTGTATCCTTCAGCCCAGGGGTGTTTCCTAATCCTTTGTTCTTTGACAGTGTGTATATGACCTATGGATCCCACCACTTGGAGACTCTCTGTCTCCTTGCATGGTCTTCATCCACACCCTAACATGACATATACGGTGTTACTTAGGTAAAGATATCTGGCTAAATCACCAGACCATGGAGTGAAACAGCATTGAAAATTTACAATCCACAGCCCCAAGAGATTTTACTTTTATGCTAGCTATATCCTGGTCCCCTGGA
>NW_024964118.1:0-2039 GCF_019238085.1 Lagopus leucura
GGAAGAAAATGGGCGGTGCTTAAAGCCACGCCCGCCTCCGCCGCATTGGGCGGAGCTTAAAAGGGGGCGGGGCGTCATGCGGCACTGGAAGCCGGAAGTGGGCGGGGTTTGTGGGCGGGAAAGGAGGGGTTAAAGGGCAGAAGTCGTAGTGCGTGGAGGAGCGGAAGGGGCGGGGCTAGAGGGGAGCGTACGGCGGAAGTCGAGGGAGGAAAGAGGGATTTCAAGGGCGGAAGTGGGGGTGCTGAAGAGGAGAATATGCGGCGGAAGTGGCGGTGCTGTACGGAGGAAGTGGCGGTTCTGTAAAGCGGAGTAAAGACCGGAAGTGGCGGTGCTGTACGGCGGAAATGGCCGCGCTGTGCAGCAGAGCACACGGCGGAAGCCCTACGGCGGAAGTGGAAGCTCTGTACAGCGGCCAATAGGGCGGAAGCGGCAGTGCCGTACGGCGGAAGTGGCAGCGCTGTGGGATGTGTTGTACGGCGGAAGCGGCGGCCCCTTCTAGCGGAAAAGGCGGGGCGATGAAGCGGAAGGGGCGGGGCTTGAGGCGGAGCGTGGAGCGCATCGCAGGGAGAACAGCGGCGCGTGGTGAGGGGGGGGGAGGAGGGGGGAGCAGCCCCAGAGATCTGTGGGGTGGCGCCGGACCTGAAGCTTTGGGTGCCCCATAGATGTATGGGGCGGAATCTGGGGCTGTGGGGCAGCATAAGGGGCGCCCCATAGATGTGTGGGGCAGTTGTGGGGTTCTGAGCTCCATTCGTTTCTATGGGGCAGGATGGAAAAGTGTGGGGTGGAGTCTGTGGGTCTGAGCAGCTCATAGATTTGTGGGATGGAATGTGGGGTTGTAGGGCAGAAAATGGGGCGCCCCGTAGATCTGTAGGGTGGGGTCTGTGGGTCTGAACGCTCCATAGATGTGTGGGGCGGAATTTCGGGTTGTGGGGCGCCCCATAGATCGGGTGCCCCATAGATGTGTGGGGCAATTGTGGGGTTCTGAGCGCCATTCGTTTCTGTGGGGTGGAATGTGGGGATGTGGGGCGCCCCATAGATCTGTAGGGTGGGACTTTTGTGTCTGAGCGCCCCATAGATGTGTGGGGCAGAATTTGGGGGTGTTGCTGCCCCATAGATCTGTAGGATGGGACAGATCCTGTGGGTCACAGCACCCCACACATCTATGGGGCAGGATTTGGGATCTTTATGGGGCAGCACTGGGCGGTCTAAGCCCCCCGCAAATCTATGGGGCAGAGGGTCTCTATGGGGCAGGATTTGGGGGTCTCTATGGGGCAGCACTTGGGGGTCTCAGCCGCCACAAATCTATGGGGCAGGATTTGGGGTCTCTATGGGGCTGTTGGGGGTCTCTATGGGGCAGCGCTTGGGGGTTTCCTCCTCCCTCCCCACCCCCCACCCCTCCCATCCTCACCCCACCGCCTTATTCTCCCAGCCTCACCTCCATTTCCGGCCCAAGCCCCGCCCCTTCCGCTCTCACCCAGCCACCACAAAGCCCCGCCCTTTCTGATTTCTCCTTTTCAGGCCCCGCTTCCGGCCCAAGCCCCGCCCCTTCCTGTCCCGCCCTCCGATGCTCCCCTCGCACGGCGCCGCCCCGCCATGGCCGCGGCTGTTGCTGCTGTGGGCGCGGCGCTGCGCGGTGCGGGCGGCGCTGTGCGGGGCGGGGGCGGCGCTGCTGCTGTGGGTCGCGGCCTTCGCTTACGGCGGATTCTACTTCCTTACCGTGCCTGCCGCCGGGCTCGTTGCTCCGGTGCACTTCCGTTTCCGGTAGAGGTTCACTTCCTGTTCTGGGAGTTAAAAGGCTTGCGGTCGGGGTGGGAGCCAATGGGTGTTTTGGTATCGTGACACTTCCGGTTTGGGGATCGGTGACTTCCGGGTGGAGTTTGTAAAGGTTTCGGTGAGAGGATTGGGAACTTCCGGCGGAGAAGTTCGGTGGAGGGATTGTGGACTTCCGGTGGCGTCAAATTTGGCACTTCCGGCCGGGGAATGGGAGCGCTTCCGGTTAGGATTTGAGGGTTTTGATGGGGGGATTTTGGGGTCTTCTA
>NW_024964119.1:0-1104 GCF_019238085.1 Lagopus leucura
TAGTGTTACTGAAACTTCAGCCAGAAGGGGTATCCTCAAGGCTAAATTGAAGATTCTGAAGTGGAAGATGAGTACCTGATGAGTATGTTTAACTTCACCGTATCACGCCAAGCCCCTCCATGACAAGCAGCAGCAGATGAAATATGAAACCTTTTGTCTGGCTTTGTCCTCTGAAACCAGACTTACTGTCCACTTACTGCACAGTTGACGCTGAACTATTGTTCTTAGGAAGAAAGGAGTGTGTTGAAAGAATTGATCTGAAAAGTTTTCAAATTAAGACTAAGAATTGTCTTCAAATTTCTGGATGTTGCCAAGGAGAGGAAAATGTCTTCTTTCCTCGCTCTCTCCCCTTTTCCATTTTGCTTTTTAAACCTGAAATACTTCTGATTACCTTCCATTACAATTTCACTAGAATTCAGTCTACTAAATACAACTTGTGCAATATCCTGAGTGTGAAAAGAAATCAAGCCATGTAAAGTATATGCCTTCAGAACCTTCTTCTCTCTGACAGACTATACCTTTCTTTCCCAAGTGAATTTGAAAGCTATTGTATATCAGGTACACGAAACTACTCACTGCTTGGATTTCTTTAATAGAAAAAGGAGTCTTTAAAAGACACCCATTCATCCGTGGTAAGGACAGTAGAGGTTAGAAAAGAATGAAAAGCAAGTTATAGCAAAATAAATCTAAAACAATGAAATAAATGGAAAAGATAGTAGCCATGCAAGTGAACAGGGCACGCCAAAAAATAATCAGTCCAAATAATTCTCCCATGAGCAAAGCTGACTGTGGGATGTGATCTTCTAGAATGAAAAGATGTGCTCAATTTTTGTAATGAAAGGTAAAGAAGAAGAATATGCAGCAAAAATAATCATAATAATGAGACATCTCAGAAACATAGCCTACAAGCAAAGTCTGGAAGTTATAGGCATGGGAATGCTGAAGGGTTGTATGTGAGCAGCCATCAAATAAGTACTAGGTTGTAAAAAGCAAGAAAAAACATCTTACCATGAGCTAAACTTAGAATATCCGTAGTGCCTGACAATGCTATAAAGGGTAAAAAAGCTGAAATAGAGCACTCAGTGTTTCTTAGTTGTTGCTGAG
>NW_024964120.1:0-975 GCF_019238085.1 Lagopus leucura
CAGCAGGGGAGAAGAGCGTTTTCGCAGGCAGAGAGTGCAACCGCTGCGGAGCGCTTCCGCGCGAACGCCGTTTCCGAGCCGTGAGAGCAACGTCGTGCCGTTCTGACGCCGAGAAGGGGCGAATTCAGCGTGCCGTGGTCCCCGCGACTGGGGACTTTTTCTCCGCAGAGCAGCAAGGATCCCTCTCGCCCTTTTCGAATGGGCTCCACTGAGAGCACAACATCTGCTGCTCGGTGAACATCCAGCTGCCTCTTTAGGCAGGGTTCTCCCTGCCACTCTGTTCGTCACGTTGAGTGAAGCAGATACGGAGCCACGGAGAGGCGGACCGACTCGCGCTGAGGCTGGCAAGTAAGCCACGGACACCCCTTCCGAACCAGGCGTAGGGCTTTCTGTGTATACGTACGCTTGTCGAAGTCAAAGGCGCTCCTTTCCGATGAGGGGAAAGGAGCCCGCCTCTCGGGGAAATGCAGCCGGCATCAGTCGCACGAACTCGGTGACCGAGCAAGGCGAGACCGCGGCCAGAGGCTGGAAGAGGCAGCCGGGGAGAAGCGCGTTTTCGCGGGCAGCGAGTGCAACCGCTGCGGAGCGCTTCCGCGCGAACGCCGCTTCCGAGCCGTGAGAGCGACGTCGCGCCGTTCTGACGCCGAGAAGGGGCGCATTCAGCGTGCCGCGGTCCCCGCGACGGGGGACATTTTCTCCGAAGAGCAGCAAGGATCCCTCTCGCCCTTTTCGAATGGGCTCCACTGAGAGAACAACATCTGCTGCTCGGCGAATGTCCAGCTGCCTCTTTAGGCAGGGTTCTCCCTGCCACTCTGTTCGTCACGCGGATTGGATCAGAAACGGAGCCACGGAGAAGCGGACCGACTCGCGCTGTGGCTGGAAGGTAAGCCACGGACACCCTCTTCCGAGGCAGGCGTAGTGCTTTCTGCGTATACGTACGCATGTCGAAGTCAAAGGCGCTCCTTTCCGACGAGC
>NW_024964120.1:1075-2007 GCF_019238085.1 Lagopus leucura
CCGCTTCCGAGCCGTGAGAGCGACGTCGCGCCGTTCCGACGCCGAGAAGGGGCGCATTCAGCGTGTCGCGGTCCCCGCGACGGGGGACTTTTTCTCTGCTGAGCAGCAAGGATCCCTCTCGCCCTTTTCTAGTGGGCTCCCCAGAGAGCACAACATCTGCCGCTCGGCGAACGTCCAGCTGCCTCTTTAGGCAGGGTTCTCCCTGCCACTCTGTTCGTCACGTTGAGTGGAGCAGATACGGAGCCACGGAGAAGCGGACCAACTCGCGCTATGGCTGGCAGGTAAGCCACGGACACCCCTTCCGAGGCAGGCGTACTGCTTTCTGCGTATACGTACACTTGTCGAAGTCAAAGGCGCTCCTTTCCGATGGCCTCTTTTCTTTTTTCCTTTCAGCTGCCTCTTTAGGCAGGGTTCTCCCTGCCACTCTTTTCGTCACGCGGATTGGATCAGAAACGGAGCCACGGAGAAGCGGACCGACTCGCGCTGTGGCTGGAAGGTAAGCCACGGACACCCCTTCCGAGGCAGGCGTAGTGCTTTCTGCGTATACGTACGCTTGTCGAAGTCAAAGGCGCTCCTTTCCGACGAGCAGAAAGGAGCCTGCCTCTCGGGGAAATGCAGCAGGCGTCAGTCGCCCGAACTCGGTGACCGAGCAAGGCGTGACCGCGGCCGGAGGCTGGAAGAGGCAGCCGGGGAGAAGCGCGTTTTCGCGGGCAGCGAGTGCAACCGCTGCGGAGCGCTTCCGCGTGAACGCTGCTTCCGAGCCGTGAGAGGGACGTCGCGCCGTTCCGACGCCGAGAAGGGGCAATATCAGCGTGCCGCGGTCCCCGCGACGGGGGACTTTTTCTCCGCAAAGCAGCTAGGATCCCTCTCGCCCTTTTCGAATTTGCTCCCCTGAGAGCACAACATCTGCCGCTCGGCGAACGTCCAGCTGC
>NW_024964121.1:0-3194 GCF_019238085.1 Lagopus leucura
AAACTTCTTTATCCTGCTCCCCTAGCTGTAGTTTAACCAAAGGAACTGCCAGGGTAGACTTCCCAAATTCCCGTCCTTCATCTATGCAACCAGAAATTGCTCCCTCTTTCTCAGTAATTTACAGATTACTTTCATTTACTTTCATTCCAATGGGGCGGACCTCTCTCTGGGCTCTTCCACCACCCCCCCCTCTACTCCCCCTCCCCCCCATGTCTCTCTGAGTGGATCCCTGGGTCGTACTGCCCTACTCCAGTGCCGTGACACTAACAGCTGCTGTTATTCCCAGTTTACTTCCTCCTCTCCAGAGGCTCCCAGTACCAACACTGGGATTCTCTCTGCAGAGCCTAGTCTCACTTCCAGTGCCCTGTCCTCTCACCTCCCCCTTTGCAAGTCATGCTGTTTACAGCAGAAGTCTCCGTCTGCAGATCACTCTCTCACTGCAAGTTCTGCTCGCAGGGAAACGGTGTGGGCGGTTGCTCTCACACCAGCACAGATTAACTCACTTTCTCTTGAACCCTTTTTCCTTTGTCGTACCCTCAACTGTTACACTTCCACATACCCTCCATTCTACTTCTGTATACCGGTAACAATTACCTTTCTTATACCATCAAAACAGTTTGTCTCATTCCTTTCAAAATCCACAAATCAAACCGCACAATTCTTCAACTTCCACAAACACCCACCACGTGCTGTCTAATTGAGTACCGAGTTTTCTAATTGAGTACTGGCCAAATTATTAGAAAATAGGTCCCATTATTCCATTTATGTTCCAAGTTTCTTATTTTATATTCCCCCTAGCCTACCTGCAACATCCTTCCAATGTGACAGCATACAGCCTGAGAGGTGTTTTGTTTGTTTTTTGTCTGTCTTCTAGGTTTGGTTTTTATTTTTGGTGTGACAGCAACCAGTCCCAGTGTCCCCATCGGTTTGGGGCAGTCCCGATGTCCCCATGGGTTTGGGGCAGTCCCAATGTCCCTTGGATTTGGGGCAGTCCCAAAGTCCCCTGGCATTGGGGCTGTCCCAATGTCCCCAGGGTTTGGGGCAGTCCCAATGTCCCCATGGGTTTGGGGCAGTCCCAGTGCCCCCATGGGTTTGGGACAGTCCCAATGTCCCCATAAGTTTGGGGCAGTCCCAATATCCCCATGGGTTTGGGGGAGTCCCATTGTCCCCATGGGTTTGGGGCAGACCCAGTGTCCCCATGGGTTTGGGGCAGTCCCAATGTCCCTATGAGTTTGGGGCAGCCCCAATGTCCCCATAGGTTTGGGGCAGTCCCAGTGTCCCCGTGGGATTGGGGCAGTCCCAATGTCCCCATGGGTTTGGGGCAGTCCAAATGTCCCTATGGCTTTGGGGTAGTCCCAGTGTCCCTATGGGTTTGGGGCAGTCCCAATGTCCTCATGGGTTTGGGGCAGTCCCAGTGTCCCCATGCGTTTGGGACAGTCCCAGTGTCCGCATGGGTATGGGGCAGTCCCAGTGTCCCTATGGGTTTGTGGCAGTCCCAGTGTCCTCGTGGTTTTGGTGCAGTCCCAGTGTCCCTATGGGTTTGGGTCAGTCCGAATGTCCCCATTGTTTTGGGGCAGTCGAAATGTCCACATGGATTTGGGGCAGTCCCAGTGTCCCCTGGCTGTGGGGCTGTCCCAATGTCCACTGTGTTTGGGGCAGTCCCAATGTCCTCTGGGTTTGGGGCAGTCTCAATGTCCCCATGGGTTTGGGGCAGTCCCAGTGTCCCCCTGTGTTTTGGGCAGTCCCAATGTCCCATGGGTTTGGGGCAGTCCCAGTGTTCCATGGGTTTGGGGCAGTCCCAATGTCCCCATAGGTTTGGGGCAGTCCCAGTGTCCCCGTGGGATTGGGGCAGTCAAATTGTCCCCATGGGTATGGGAGAGTCGCAATATCCCCATTTGATTGGGGCAGTCCCATTGTCCCCATGGGTTTGGGGCAGTCCCAATGTCCCCATGGGTTTGGGACAGTCCCCGTGTCCCCATAGGTTTGGGGCTGTCACAGTGTCCCCATGTGTTTGGGGCAGTCCCAATGTCCCCATGGGTTTTGGGCAGTCCCATTGTCCTCTGGGTTTGGGGCCGTCTCAATGCCCCCACAGGTTTGGGGCAGTCCCAATGTCCCCGTGGGATTGGGGCACTACCAATGTCCCCATGTGTTTCGGGCAGCCCCAGTGTCCCCATGGTTTTGGGGCAGTCCCAGTGTCCCCATAGGTTTCGTGCTGCCCCAACGTCCGATGGTTTTGGGGTAGCCCCAGTGTCCGCATGCGTTTGAGCAGTTCCAATGTCCCCTGATTTGGGGGCAGTCCCAGTGTCCCCTGTATTTGGGGCATTCCCAATTTTCCCTTTGGTTTGGGGCAGTCATAATGTTCCCATGGGTTTGGGGCAGTCCTAATATCCCCTGGGTTTGGGGCCGTCCCAGTGTCCCCATAGGTTTGGGGCAGTCCCAATGTCCCATGGGTTTGGGGCAGTCAAATTGTCCCCATGGGTTTGAGGCAGTCCCATTGTCATCATGGGTTCGGGGCAGTCCCAATGTCCCCTGGGTTTGGGGCAGTCCCTATATTTCCCCTTTGGTTTGGGGCAGTCCCAGTGTCCCCATGGGTTTGGGGCAGTCCCAATGTCCCCCTGGGTTTGGGGCAGTCCCAGTATACCCGTGGTTTTGGGGCAGTCCCAATGTCTCCCTGGGTTTGGGGCAGTCCCAGTGTACCCGTGGTTTTGGGGCAGTCCCAATGTCCCATGGGTTTGGGGCAGTCAAATTGTCCCATGGGTTTGGGACAGTCCCAGAGTCGCCATGGGTTTGGGGCAGTCCCAATGTCCCTTGTGTTTGGGGCAGTCCCAATGTCCCCATGGGTTTGTGGCAGTCCCAATGTCTCCATTGGTTTTGGGCAGTCAAATTGTCCCCAGGGGTTTTGGGCAGTCCCAATGGCCCCTGGGTTTGAGGCAGTCAAAATGTCCCATGGGTTAGGGGCAGTCCCAGTGTCCCCATGGGTTTGGGGCAGTCCCAGTGTCCCTATGGGTTTGGGGCTGTCCAAGTGTCCCAAAGGGTTTGGGGCAGTCAAATTGTCCCTATGGATTTGGGGCAGTCCCAATGTCCCCATGGCTTTGGCGCAGTCCCAACATCGCAGGGGTATGTGGCAGTCCCAGTTTCCCCATCGGTTTGGGGCAGTCCCAATGTCCCTAAGGGTTTCTGGCAGTTCCAGTGTC
>NW_024964122.1:0-1396 GCF_019238085.1 Lagopus leucura
TGGGAGTAAAACTGTTTCACTAGAGGTTTACAAAGAAATTTCTACTGTTTTCTTGTTTATGCTACAAAGAGCCAGAAAGTTAAGTCAAAACTTACTGACAGAGAAAAACATGATCATATATATAGGAATATTCTATTTCATATTCAGAAGGTAGAAAAAGTCTTTGTTGCACAGTTGGGGTTGGACTCGATGATCTCTGGAGGTCCCTTCCAACCCCTACAATTCTGTGATTCTGTGATAATTCCAAGGAAAGGATTCAACAACTTCAGGATAGCAAAATTCAAATATTGTGTTTTAATAAAAGAAACAGTACAAAGAAATGGTGATCTTGATTCTGAATTAAATTTAAATTAA
Source organism: Lagopus leucura (assembly GCF_019238085.1). Taxonomy (NCBI): domain Eukaryota; kingdom Metazoa; phylum Chordata; class Aves; order Galliformes; family Phasianidae; genus Lagopus; species Lagopus leucura. The sequence goes on from NW_024964122.1 coordinate 355, forward strand.
GTTAAATTGATTGAGAATTGTGTAGCCCTCTGCTCATAGTGTTGCCTACAGCATACCCTTTCACTTTAAGATGTCCATTTCCAGAAAACTTACAGTACTTTTTGGGTTGAGTTACGTACAATTTTGTAAACAGCTACTGTTGGTCTGAACTGAATTGCAGGCAGCATTGTTGGGTAGAATCATAGAATGGTTTGAGTCAGAAGGGGCATTTAAAGGCCATCTGGTCCAACCCCCCTGAAATGAACAGGGACACCTACAGCTCCATCAGGTACTCAGAGTCCCGTCCAGCCTGACCTTGAGTGTCTCCAGGGATGGAGCATCCACCACATCTCTGGACAACCTGTGCCAGTGCCTCACAATCGTTACTGTAAAAAACCTTCTTCCTTATATCCAGTTTAAATCTCCTCTCTTTCAGTTTGAAACCATCTACCACTGTCCTGTCACAACAGACCCTGCTAAAGAGTGTTCCCTTCTTTCTCACAGCCTCTCCTCCAGGGGTAGGTGACATAACAGCTACAATTGATCTGAAAGCATGGAAATGGATCCCTTAAGTTGTTCACACTTCAGAATACAAGTTTGCTGTTGTCTTTGTCTAAAGGTGATAAAGCTTCTTTCCCTTCAAGAGTTTCTTTTCTATTTTCTCCCTAGTTTTTATTTGTAGTTTTGGCACAAAGTGAAGGAAATGGTGGGGCTTTTCAGAAATGCATAACAGCTTTACCTTTTGATCTGGATGCTTTTTCTTGCTGCAAAAGTTATTCTCTGTAACTTTCTTTGATGAACCTACAAGAACATATCTTCTGACAGAAGTTTCAGCAGTGGATTTTAGAGGGCACTAGGTACATTTTTGACTGGACTGAATTGAATGGAAACACTCATGCTGGTGTTCTGAGGGCTAGAATTGAATTTATTGTATTTATTTTCCCAGAATCTTTTACAACAAAGCCTGAAATCGTTAGTTTCTCTCTTTCTCTCTCTCTCTTTTTAGGAGCACGGGGGAACAGATTTAGTGATCTCTTTCTGTTGAACTCAAAGTTGATTCTTG
>NW_024964123.1:0-1650 GCF_019238085.1 Lagopus leucura
TCCAGAACTGCAGGAATGTTAGGGTGTGAGGCACATAGCAATTGTGTTAGACACCTATGTGGGGGACTAGCGGGAGGGTGAAAATCTGTTTCCTCATGGAGTCTGTTTTTCCTTTTTATGACAGGCATTGTGACCAGCAATGGGGAGACCTGGAGGCAGATACGACGATTTACCCTCACCACCCTGCGTGATTTTGGAATGGGGAAGAAGGGCATTGAGGAGCGAATCCAGGAGGAAGCTTGTTTTCTGGTGGAGAGGATCAGGAACACACATGGTAGGACATTGGCATGCATTTGCTGGGAAACGTTGCATATCTGCAATGAGATAGTGAGTGTTGTGCCACCGCTTCATCAAAACTTTGACCCAGGAAGTGAGCATACAGCTCCATTTCTGCTTTTTTAACCCATTCATGCATTTCTGGTAGGATGTAAATACTATTTTTTTTAAGAACCTCCCCTGAGAGTGTTAATACCCTGGACACTAAGCTTCCTTTCAATAGACAGCCTTCATGTGTGATGTTCCACAAGGAGGAAAAAATGCTGACAGACCCAATAAGATGCCAAAGTACCACTGCTCTCCATGAGACACTAGAAAATTCAGTCTGGATTCACACATAAATATCCCTGCTATCAATCTGAGAGAAAAATGCTCACCTGCATTGCTCTTTTCCTGTCAGTAACACTGCATTGCTGATGCACCACTGAAATCCTCCATCTCTGGGACAGGGACTTAAACAATTCAGACAGGATATCAGTTATTTACAAGTAGAGAAGAACCAATTGGCTAAGCCTCTCACTACCTTCTTAAAGAACTGCTCAAATCTGGGTCTCAAGTGAATGCAAAACTTCCCCGTAGGTGTCAGGGAAGGAGATCATGACTGAAATACTGAAAGCAAGTGATTTTTTCTTATGTTGCAGAGAAACCTTTCAATCCTACTGTGTTTTTAATGCATGCTGTTTCCAACATCATCTGCTCCATTGTATTTGGGGATCGGTTTGACTATGAGGACAAGAAATTTCTGGATTTAATTGAGATGCTGGAAGAAAATGAAAAGCACCAGAAGAGAATACAAACACAGGTTTGTGCAGTTTCATTGCATTAATAAATGTATGAATTATTGTGGTTTTAAAATGATTATTCATTCATGTTATTAATTTTTCACTGGTATGAATTCCCCTAAACATGGAAAAGAATTTTGAAGGCCAAAAAGTCAGTTACATGGCCAACTCCTTTGTGCTTTTCTTTCTTTTTTTTTTTTTTTTTAACTTTCTGCACTTCCAATTGCACGTCCAAGGAAGGATGTAATTGCAAAAGTACCTTAAATGATGTCTTTCCTTGAGTCTAGTTAAGCCATGATGTAAAAGGCATTAAAAACCAATTGATTAATATAGACCTACATTTCTGAAACAGTTTATTCCTTCTCATACTAACAGTTAGGGGAACAATTCATTGTAAGCAGTTCAACCAAAATATGCTTTTCCTTCCTTTTACTATCACAGCTCTACAATTTCATGCCAACCATCCTGGATTATTGGCCTGGGCCTCATAAAACACTAATAAAAAACTTTGATAAAGTTGATGACTTCATTACTGAAATCATAAAAGCACACCAGGAATCTTTTGATCCCAGCTGCCCTCGAGATTTTATTG
>NW_024964124.1:0-443 GCF_019238085.1 Lagopus leucura
CCCCCAACCCCAAACCCCACAACCTTAAAATCCCCATCCCGTAACCCTGACCCCAATCCCAGCCCTAATCCCAATCCCATCCCCCCCGACCCCATAACCCCGACATGAACCCCAACCCCATAACCTCACCTCCAACCCCATAACCTCACCTCCAACCCCATAATCCCAACCCCGTAAAGCCAACGTTAACCCCAATCCCAATCCCCACCCCAACCCCACAACCTCCACCCCGTTACCCCAGCATTAATTGCAACCCCATAATGCCAACGTTGATCCCAATCCCAACCCCAAGCCAAGGCCAATCCTAATCCCAATCCAAACCCTACCCATAAACCCAACGATACCCCAACCCCGATCCCACAACCATGATCCCAACCCCGTAGCCCTGATCCCTATACCAACCCTACAACCAACCCCCCTCATCCCAACCTTAGCCCCAACCC
>NW_024964124.1:453-2085 GCF_019238085.1 Lagopus leucura
AACCCCATAATCTCAACCCCGACCCCACAACCCCAATCCCAATCCTATGCCCAACCCTGACCCCATAACCCCAACCCCGACCCCATAACCCCAAGGCCAACCCTACTCCCAATTGAAACCCTACCCATAAACCCAACAATACCCCGACCCCACAACCATGATCCCAACCCCATAACCCCAACCCCAATCCCACAACCCTGACCCTACAACGCCAACAAAATCCCAACCCCAATACTCCAGAGCTCCACAACCCCCATAACTCTGGCTTTACCCCACAGCCCCCACCCCACAGCCCTGCCTCATAACCCCAACCCCAGAACCTTGACCCCAAACCCCAACCCCACCTCAATTTCGACCCCAAAACCTCAACCCTGACCCAATCCAGCCCCATAACCCATGACCTCACCCCAAGCCCCGCCCCCAAGCCATAGCCCCGCCCCCAAGCACTGCCCAGCCGTACCCCCACCCCATCTATAGCTCCGCCCCATCTATAGGCCCGCCCCCAACCACAGCCCCATCCAATTAAAACCCCGCCCCAAGCCATAGCCACGCCCCTAACCCCATAGTCCCACCCCCAAACACATCCAACTATAGCCCCGCCCCCATCCCAAGCCCCGTCCAATTAAAACCCCGCCCCCAGCCATAGCCCCGCCCCCAAACTTAGCCCTATCCAACCGTAGCTCCTCCTCAACCCAAGCCCCGTCCAACCATAACCCTGCTCCTTCTATAGACCCGCCCCCAACCATAGCCCTGACCAATTAAAACCCCGCCCCAACCATAGCCCTGCCCCCAACCCACGCCCCTCCAAACCATAACCATGCCCCACCTATAGCCCCGCCCCCAATCCAAGCCCTGTCCAATTAAAACCCCGCCCCAGCCCATAGCCCCGCCCCATCCATAGCCCTGTCCAATTAAAACCCCGCCCCAACCCACAGCCCCGCCCCAACCCAAGCCCCGTCCAATTTAAACCCCGCCCCCAGCCCATAGCCCCGCCCCATCCATAGCCCCGTCCAATTAAAACCCCGCCCCAAATCATAGCCCCACCCCCAACCAAGCCCCACCAAACCATAACCACACCCCACCTGTAGCCCCGCCCCAATCCAAGTCCCGTCCAATTAAAACCCTGCCCCATCCATAACCCCGCCCCCAGCCCAAGCCCCGTCCAATTAAAACCCTGCCCCAACCCATAGACCCGCCTTCAACGCATAGCCCCATCCAACCATAACCCTGCTCCATCCATAGCCCCGCCCCCACCCCAAGCCCCACCAAACCACAACCATGCCCCACCTATAGCCCCGCCCCCAATCCAAGTCCCATCCAATTAAAACCCTGCCCCATCCATAACCCCGCCCCCAACTCAAGCCCCGTCCAACCATAACCCTGCTCCATCCATAGCCCCGCCCCCAACCCAAGCCCCGTCCAATTACAACCCTGCCCCATCCATAACCCCGCCCCCAACTCAAGCCCCGTCCAACCATAACCCTGCTCCATCCATAGCCCCGCCCCCAACCCAAGCCCCACCAAACCACAACCATGCCCCACCTATAGCCCCACCCCCAATCCAAGTCCCATCCAATTAAAACCCTGCCCCATCCATAGCCCCGCCCCCAGCCCAAGCCCGGTCCAATTACA
>NW_024964125.1:0-553 GCF_019238085.1 Lagopus leucura
CCGCTCGCGATGCCTCCAGCCGCACACGGCCTCTGTCCCAGCCACCATCTGGTGCCGTCACTGCTGTCCCCGGGCGCCATCTGTCCGTCCTGGCGCCCGTCCCCGCCGTCGCTGTCCCCACGCGGTGTCCCCGTGTGCCCCCCCGAATCCCACCGGTGCCATCACCACGGTCCCGGTCGTCACCCGCTGTCACTGGGGTGGCTCTCCACGTCTGAGTGACGGAAGGACAGAATCCCTGTTTATTCAGTGTGCCCACAGAAATGATCGCTCCCTCCATAAAGTTGATGGCCTGCCTTTTAATTAAGTGCCTGCCGTTAAGCAGGGGCCTTTGCCATATCCCAGAGCACCTCTGTCCCCAGGGCTCCCATCTGTGTGTTTTATCTTATCAGTGGGAATCAAATGATGTTTCTGCATCAGAATTGTATAATATTATTTTTATTTTATGATCTCCACTATCATAATTCTTTTTGGGAGTCCCTCTACTTAACTTGGGGAATATCTCTGATAAGTTTACATCACTGATCCTCTGGACGAACCTTCCCAGGCACGCACA
>NW_024964125.1:563-48449 GCF_019238085.1 Lagopus leucura
CTGCTGCTTGCGGGACGCCGCCACTGCAACCGCGAATCAAATCTGCTTTTATCACAGATGCCGTCCTGACAAGATGACTTGGATATTTCCAACACAACTGCCAATAAAATCTGCTTTATCAGAGAAACCATCCTAGAAAATTATTTGGATGTTTCCAACACGGGATGCAATTGAGAGCTGCTCTCCAGGAGGAAAACATCTCACCCAGGCTCCACACCAGGCTCACCACAGCACCAATCCAAGCCCAGCTGAACTATTTGCCATCTTTTCAGGCTCGTAGACCCTGCAAGCTTCCTAGTGCGGGTGCAGGCTGACTGGGGGTCAGAAACCCAGCAAGATCCCCGCGCTCCTCCCTGCCATTTACCCGCCCCAAAGCGGTGTGCAGCTGTGAACTTCAGCCCTGCAGCCCCACTATTGGAAATGTGTGTGTGTGTGTGGGGGGCTCGTCGCTATTATGCTTAGTCCTCCAGAGAGTGACTCGCCAGCACTCGGAGGCATAAAAAGGGCAGAAATTTCTCCTGAGCGCTCCAGGGGCGGACGAGCAGTCCACTCATGGCCCGTCCTTTCCCTCTCGCTTTTTCCTTGCTTTCCCCGTGCGTTCTTTTTTGTTTTGCTAGGCTGGTGGCTCTGTAGGCCTGCTGTCCCACTGTCAAAGGACACGGACGGCTCTAGAGATAACTCCATTAAACATTCTAGGCCAGCTGGCCACACTGCTTCTGAGAGGAGCCTATGAGGAAAGGCTGGGGATCTGGGCTTGGTTAGCTGCAGGGGGACCTCATGGTGGCCTCCCAGTGCTTGAGGGGGGCGGATGAACAGGAGGGGGGACGGCTGTTTGTGAGGGTGGGTGGTGATGGGACAAGGGGAATGGTGTAAAACTGAGACAGGGGAGGCTGAGGTTGGATGTAGGAAGTTTTTCAGACAGGGTGGTGAGGCACTGTTACAGGCTGCCCAAGGAGGCTGTGGATGCCCCAGTCCTGCAGGCATTGGAGGCCAGGCTGGATGTGGCTCTGGGCAGCCTGGGCTGCTGGTTGGCGACCTGCACACAGCAGGGGTTGGAACTGATGGTCGTTGTGGTCCTTTTCAACCCTGGCCATTCTATCATTCCATGGCTCTTTTTATTTGATTTACTCCCTTCACTGCCAATGACACAGTATTACATTGCGTTATCTCGCCTTCTGTCATCATATCTAGTAAATCAGTTTTCTCCCTCCGCTCGTTGCCGCTGTTTTGTCCTTAGGCCCATCTCTCTGCCTTTTCCCCTTTTTCCCTTCCCCCTCTTCTGGGATGTGGGTCGGTGGGTCTCTCTGCCCCTTTAGTCACAGAACCGGGCCAAACCAGCCCACAAATGGTGACGGCGCGGTCCCACCAGTGCTGGCTGCAGAGGGCAACCTCTTCTCCAGGCCAGCTGGCCACACTGCTTCTGAGAGGAGCCAGGATGCCGCTGGCCTTCTTGGCCATTGGGCACGCTGATGGCGGCTGCGACGTCTCCCGTCCTCCAGGAGCCCAAGTCCCGCTCCGCAGGGCTGCTGGCACTCAGCTCTTCTCCCGCTCTGTGCTCATGTTTGGCATCGCCCCGACCCAGGAGCAGCACTGTGCCCTTGGCCGCATTGAACCTCATTCAGTTCTCTTGGGCCCACTCCTCCTCCTGTCCAGGTCCCTCTGGATGCCGTTCCTTCCTTGGTGCAGAAGCCAGAAAACTCAAGGATGAGGAGAGCTGTGGGGAATCCCTGTGGACCCCTCCAGGGATACCTGCACCGCCTGCTCACATTGCTTCCCTAAGGTGCCAGTGTACCAACAGCACAGCACAGCACTGAGATCTGTGTTGTGACCAGAATCTCACTGCAGGCACAGAGACACTGCGGGACTCACATGACTGAAATGTTGTCGTGAATGTTTATGTTCTCCTTAGGTGAGACTGTGAAGTTGGTCTTTAAGTGAGAATAACTGAAATGTATCAAGCTCTGATGGGGATGAATGAGCGAGCAGAGAGCTGTAGGTAAGAATTAAGGGGCAGTCGTACACGGCTGACTCTGCTGTAGGTGTGTAGTACAGGACACCTGGCCAGAAGGAGCAAGTTGATGAGATCCTCTGCACACAGTTGGGAGTAGAGTTGTGATAACAGGCACTGGTTCTTCTGGGAGATGTCAAATACCCTGGAATTTGTTGGGTAAGCAATGCTGCCAGCTGCACACGGTCCAGGAAATTCCTGCAGTGCATTAAAGACGACTTTCTGATGCAGGTGGCGGAGGAGCCAATGAGCAGAGGGGTGCTGCTGGACCTTGTTCTTACCAACAAGGCAGGGCAGACTGGGGATGTGAAGGCTGGGGGCAGCCTGGAATGCAGCTATCATGAGGTAGTGAAGTTCAGGATCCTGAATGCAAAAAGCAAGGTAATAAGTAGGATCACAACCTAAAGTTGACTTTGAGAGAGTCAATTTTGACCTCCTCAAGGAACTACCAAGACGTACCCCATGGGCAAAAGCATAGCAAGGTAAGGGGGTCCATGAGAGCTGGTTGATATTTAAGCACCACTTCTTCCAAGCTCAACATAGATGCATCCCTAAGAGAAAGAAGTCAGGCAAAAATGGCAGGAGACTTGTGAGGAAGAGCAAGGAGATCATGGGAAAACTCAAAGAGAAGAAGAAAGTCTGTGAAATGTGGAAAAAGAGTCTAGCCTCCTGGGAAGTAAATAGGAATGTTCTCAGGGCCTGTAGGGACACAACAAGGAAGGCTAAGGCCCACTTAGAATGAAATACGGTGGGAGAAGTCAAGGATAAAAAGTAAAGCTTCTGGAAGTATGTCACCAGTAAAAGGAATACGAGCAAAAATGTGGTTCTGCTGCTTAAAATGAGGTTTTGGCAAAAACTGTCGACAAAGCTTTCAACACTGTTTTCCATAACTTCCTTGTAGGTAAGCTTAGGAAGTGTGGGATAGAGGTAAACTGAGAACTGGAGGGTGGATAGAGCTCAGAGCGGTGAAGAGTCCAGTTGGAGGCCTGCAGCACGTGGTGCCCCTCAGGGGGTGGTGCTGGGTCCAGACTTGTTCAGCATCTTCATGAATGATCTGGGTGAAGGGGCAGCGTCCACTCTCAGCAAGTTTACTGACAATACAAAGATGGGAGGAGTGACTGACACAGCAGAAGGCTGCGCTGCCGTTTGGTGAGAGCCGCACAGAGCAGACAGGAAGAGAGGAACATCAGGAGGTTCAACGAGGGCAGTGTAGGATCCTGCACCTGGGAGGAATACCTGCATGCATCAGCACAGGTTAGGGGCTGGGCTGCTGGAAAAGATGTCTGTTGAGAAGGACCTGGGTGTCCTGGTGGCCAACAAGTTGCCCATGAGTCAGCAGTGTGCCTTCATGGTCAAGAAGACTAAAGGTATCCAGGAGTACATTACAAGTGGGGAGCCAGCAGGTCCAGGGAGGGTCTCTGCCCCTCTGCTCTGCCCTGGGGAGGCCACATCTGGAATATCGTGTCCAGTCCTGGGCTTCTCGGTTCAAAAAAGATGGGGATCATCTCCTGTATGAGGAAAGGCTGAGCATCTCGGGACTGTTCAGCCTGCAGAAGAGAAGGCTGAGAGGGAATCTGCTTGACTGTTTATAAAATATCTAAAGCATAGGTATCAAGTGGATGGCAGCGGACTTCAGTCCTGTGCTTGCCACACAGCCCTCAGACATTTGGTTTGGTAGGAGGGGATTGCAGAAGCAACATTCCTCCCACTGCAAGCAAAGATCAGATTCATGACCACCTGAGGAACCTCAACATCCACAAGTCTCCCACTGAGACACATCCCAGAGTCCTGAGGAAACTGGCTGATAGTTGTCGAGCCCCTCACAATGATGTCTGAAAAGTTGTGGCAATGGGGCGAAGTCTCTACTTACAGGAAAAAAGGTAAGATCACAGCCATTTCTAAGGGTAGGAAGAATGACCTTGGGAACTACCAACCAAGACCAAGTCTCATCTCTGTGTGGGAAAGACCACAGAGTGGATTCTCCTGGAAGCTATGCTAAGGCACATGGAAGATATGAAGATGATGCAGGAGAATCAGTGTGGCTTCACCAGGACAAAGCATCGGTGTGGCCTGACCAACTTCTATGATGGCATCACTGCACTAACAGAAAAGGGAAGAGCCACTGATATAATCTATTTTTACTTTAGCGTGGCCTTTGACACAGTAACCCACAACATCTTTCTCCCCAGATAGGAAGTATATGGATTTGACCGGTGGATTGTTCAGCGGACGAAGAACTAGCTACAGGATCGAGTCCAGAGAGCAGCGTTCAATGGCTCAGGGTCTGCATGGAGACTGGTGCCGAGTGCTGTTCCCCAGGGGTCAGTGCTGGGGCCGATACTCTTTAATATCTGCATTGAGGACATTGACAGTGGGATCAAGTGCACCCTCAGCAAGCGTGCTAATGACACCAAGCTGTGGGGTGTCGTCAACACACCACAGGGATGGGTACCATTCAGAGGGACCAAGGCAGGCTTGAGCAGTGGGCCCGGGTAAACCTTATGAGGTTCAACAAATGCAAATGCAAGGTCTTGCACCTGGCTCGAGGCAGCTCCCACTACCGGTATGAGCTGGGGGCTGAAAGGATTGAGCACGGCCCTGCTGAAAAGGACCTGGGGGTGCTGGTGGATGGCAAACTGGACATAAGCCAGCAACATGCCCTCGCAGCGCAGAAAGCCAGCTGTATCCTGGGCTGCATTAAAAGAAGTGTGGCCAGCAGGGCGAGGAAGGTGATCCTGCCCCTCTGCTCTGCACTGGTGAGGCCTCACCTGAAGCACTGCATCCAGCTGTGGAGTCCTCAGTACAGGAGAGAAATGGACTTCTTGGTATGTGTCCAGAGGGCCACAGAAATGATCCCAGGGACGGAACACCTCTCCTATGAGGACAGGCTGAGAGAGCTGGGGCTGTGCAGCCTGGAGAGAAGGCTGTGAGGTGACCAGATTGCAGCCTCAGTATCTGAAGGGGAGCTACAGGAAAGAAGGGGACAAACTCTTTAGCAGGGTCTGTAGTGACAGAACAAGAGGAAATGGCTTCAAACTCAGAGGGTAGATTTAGGTTACATATAAGGAAACGTATTTTGCAGTGAGGGTGGTGAGGCACTGGAACAGGCTGTCCAGAGATGTGGTGGACGTCCTTGGGGACTTGCAAGCGAGGCTGCACCAGGCCCTGGGCAACCTGATCTAGCTGTGGTGTTCCTATTCATCAGTGGGGGGCTGGACTGGATGGCCTTCAGAGGTCCCCTCCAACTCTAAGGACTCTATGATTCTATGATTCAAAGAGGTGTGCGGTGACAGGACAAGGGGCAATGGGTACAAACTGCAGCATGGGAAATTCCATATAAAGACAAGGAAGAACTTCTTTACCACAAGAGTGCCGGAGACCTGGGACACCCTGTCCAGAGATGTCGTGGCGTCTCCTCCCCTGGAGACAGCTAAGAGCCGTCTAGATGCCGACTGCAACCTGCCACAGGGAACCTGCTCTAGCAGTGGGTGGGAATCACAGGCATCCGTTCAGGCTGGAAGGAGCAGCGCTTGAGAGCAGCTCTGCAGAGGATCTGGGGGTCCTGATGGATGAAAAGCTGAACATGAGCCAGGAGTAACAGCTCCGAAAGCAAATGGGATCCTGGGCTCCATCAGCAGAGGGGTGGCAGCAGGGACAGGGAGGTGATCGTCCCTCCCTGCTCTGCTCTCTGAGGCCCCGTCTGCAGCACTGCGTCCAGGGCTGGAGCCCCCAGGACAAGAAAGACAGGGAGCTGTGGGAGAGGAGCCAGAGGAGCCACAGGGATGGGCAGGGGCTGCAGCAGCTCCCTGCAAAGCCAGGCTGAGGGAGCTGGGCTCGTTCAGCATGGAGAAGAGGAGCTGGGGCTGAGCTGAGTGCAGCCTGCAGCGCCTGCAGGGAGCCTGCAGCCAGGAGGGGAGGCAGCTCTTGGGCAGGGGAGATGAGAGCAGGGAACGGCTGGAAGCGGAGGGAGGGCAGCTGGAGGCTGGGGCTCAGGGAAGTTGTGTGCTGGGAGAGCGGTGAGGGGCTGAACAGCTGCCCAGAGAGGCTGCGATGCCCCGTCCATCCCTGGAGGGGTTGGAGGCCAGGCTGGATGGGGCCCTGGGCAGCCTGGGCTGCTGTGAAACGTGGGGAGGTTGGTGGTCCTGCGTGTGGCGGGGAGTTGGAGCTTCGTGACCCTGGAGTCCCTTCCAACCCTGGCCATTCTGTGATTCTGTGATCTCCAGAGGTCCCCTCCGACCCCTACATGCTGTGATTCTGTGATGTTTAGAAAGCAACGCCACCAACCTGTGTCACACTGATACGGCTCCCTCCTGAAAACCTCCGTGCGAGCTGCGCGTCGCCCGGAAAGCAAAGATAGGAGCGCTCTGCGCGGCATGCCGGGAGCCGTAGTCCAGCGCCGTGGGGCGCGCAGGAGCGGAAGTGCGGCGCCGCGCGGCATGCCGGGAGCCGTAGTCCGTCCCCGCGCCGCTCCCGCCATCCCCTGCCGCTGGAGGGCTGCGCGGCCCGGCGCGGAGCGGAGCGGGGCTGAGGCGCACAGCGGAGATGAACGCCGTTCTCGCCGTGAAGCAGTACGTGTCGAAAATGATCGAGGACAGCGGGCCGGGCATGAAGGTGCTCCTGATGGACCGGGAGACGGTGAGCGGCGGGGCCGGGCCGGGCGGGGCGCGGGGCCGGTGTTCGGCGCGCGGTGACGCGGCCCTCCCCGCAGCCCGGCGCGGTCAGCATGGTGTACACGCAGTCCGAGATCCTGCAGAAGGAGGTTTACCTCTTCGAGCGCATCGACTCCCCCGGCAGGGAGCCCATGAAGCACCTGAAGGCCGTCTGCTTCCTGCGGCCCACCAAGGTGAGAGCCCTCCCCGCGGGGAGACGGTGGGGCTGAGCGCCTCTGATCGCCGCTCTGTCGCTGTGTGTTCCTTCAGGAGAACGTGCACTGCCTCATTCAGGAGCTGCGGAGGCCGAAGTACAGCATCTATTATATCTGTAAGTACGTGCTGTTCGGAGCTCCCGACGTTCAGTGAGGCGCCGATGGGAGGCGCTGGCCTCCCCCGCGGGCAGAGTGCCACTGAGATTCTGAAAATGCCTGAATTGCAGGTTTTACATTGTTTAGATCGCCAGATCTAAGTTTACCCTTTAATGTATTTATCGGTGGTGCAGACAGTGGGACCAAGTGCACCCTCAGCAGTGGCTGATGGCACTGAGTGGATCACAGAATCACAGAATCATAGGGGATGGAAGGGACCTGCAGAGATCACGGAGTCCAACCCCCTGCCAAAGCAGTTCCTACAGCAGGTCGCACAAGTTGGTGTGCAGGCAGGTCTGGAACATCTGCAGAGAAGGAGACTCCAGCAGTCCCTGGGCAGCTGCGCCAGCGCTCCACCACCTCACCAAAGCAGTTCTTTGCACGTTTGTACAGAACTTCCTGTGCTGCAGTTTCTGGCTGTTCCCCCTTGTCCTGTCTCTACACACTGCTGAAAAGAGCCCGGCCTCGCCGCTCTGCCCCCCACACCTCAGATATTTATAGACCTGGATCAGGTCCCCTCTCAGTCTTCTTTTCTCAAGGCTACACAGACCCAGTTCACTCAGCCTTTCTCCATAGGGGAGATGCTCCAGGCCCTTCACCATTTTGTGGTCTTCTCCTGGACTCTTTCCAAGAGATTCCTGTCTTTTTTCGTACAGAGCCCAGAACTGGACACAGTGCTCCAGATGAGGCCTTACCAGGGCAGAGTAAAGAGGAGGATCACCTCCCTCGACCTGCTGGCCATGCTCTTTTTAATGCATGCCAGGATGCCATTGGCCCTCTTGGCCACGAGGGCACACTGCTGGCTCATGGCCGACCTTTCGTCCACCAGGACACCCAGGTCCCTCTCCGCAGAGTGGAGCGGTGCAGTTGGCATAGCAGAAGGAAGGGATGGTGTCCAAAGGGAGCTGGGCAGGCTGAGGAATGGGCCCACATATAAACTCAGTGAGGTTCAACGGGGCTGAAGGCTGTGTTGGGTCGGGGCAATCCCAGATACGAGTACAGACTGGGAGAAGAACTCCTTAAGAGCTGTCCTACAGAGAAAGATTTGAGAGTCCTGATGGATGAGAAGCTGGAGATGAGTCAGCCGTGAACGCTCACAGCCTACCAGGCCAACTGCATCCTGGGCTGCACCAGCAAAAGGGTGGCAGTGGGGCAGGGAGGGATTTTCCCCCTCTGCTCTGCCCTCATGTGGCCCCATCTGGAGTAGTGTGTCCAGGGCTGGGCCCCAGCACAAGAAAAACAGCTGTTGGAGAGGGTTCAAGGAGGCCATGAAGACTGTCAAAGGGCTGGAGCACCTGTCCTGCAAAGGAGCTGGGGGTGTCAGCCTGGAGGAGAGAAGGCTCCAGGGAGACCTGAGAGCAGCCTTCCAGTACTTAAATGGTGGTTATAAGAAAAATCAACTTTTTCCTCAGATAGTGATTGGATAAAGGGGAGCACATTAAAATGAGAGGGGAGATTCAGGCTGACATTGGGGAATGTTTTCAGTGAGGGTGTGATGAGGCCGTGATGCTGCTGCCCAATGAAAGTGTCGGTGCCCCATCCCTGGAGGTGCCTAAAGCTGTGCTGCATGGGGCCCTGGGCAGCCTGACGTGGGGAGGGGGAGCATCCAGCCCATGGCAGAGGGATTTGAGCTCTGTGATCTCTGAGATCCCTTCCAACTGAAGCCATTCTATGAAATTGTTTTAGAAAAAGTTACGTGCATATAAAATAAAATAGTTAAACTGGAACAACTGACAAGAATCTTCATAAAGCAATGCCATAACCCATATTACTCTCCTATGGCTATTCCTGAAAACTTCAGGGATTTCGAAGCTTCGTGGTGCTTCGTAAACATGAAAGAAGCTGACTTTAGAGTGCCTTTATTACAGTGGAAACAGAGATGAGACACTGGCCTAAATGTTGAAGGTAAATCATTCAGAGACAATGTTAACTTGTTGGGCCAAACCCAGAACGCAGCATCTTGTAACCCTGGTGGATCAGACAGGAGTTCCTCACGCGTTCTGTTCGTGCTGTAGAATGTTCGGTAGGTTTGGAAATGGAAATGTAACTACAGCGGCCTTTCTGTTGAGGTGCAGCCGTCGTGCACGCCAGGTTCTGGGCAGTGATCCGCAGTGGCCTCCAGGTGTCCCTGTCGGCCCGCAGTGCTGGAGGAGCAGCTCCGGGTTGCAGGGGCGGCTGGTGGTGACCTGGTGACACGGCGATGCTGAGAAGCTCCAGCTTGCAGTAAGCTGGCCACAGTGTTAAACTAGTTAATAGTGCTTATCTTTTAGCTTTATAAATCTACTAATTACAGCCATGTATGGCGTTACCTAATTGAGCAGATGCTGAGCAGGGAGAGGTAAGAGAGACTACCTGCACAGTAATTATGGCTGTGAAGGCAAATTGTGTTGCAGTCCACTCCTGCTCCAGGGGAGAATCGGGTCATGCTGTGCTGTGGTGTTCTTGTGTTCTGTGTCACTCACGGAGCCCAACTGCTCTTTCTCTGTTGTTTTCTTTCAGATTTCAGTAATGTGATCAGTAAGAGTGATATCAAGGCATTAGCTGAGGCTGATGAACAGGAAGTTGTGGCAGAAATTCAGGTGAATTTTGAATCTTTTAAGTAGATTTCTTAATCCGAGGGCATTAGGAGGTGGATACACACGCTAGCAAACATGCATGTCTCAAAAGGAGGACTCTGGAGGTCTTGAACAGTGAGCAACAACACTGCAGAAAACCCGTGTGTTCCATTTCTCTCTGCCCTCCAGTTGCTGGAGCTGCTGGCATCATTTCACAAGGCTGCTGTGTGTTTGTTGGCATCAACAAAGAGCTATCTACGTGAAAAGTACAGCAGGAAGTGGCAGTGGAGTTGTCAGCAGAAGTGTAAAGATGATGAGTATGTAGGCATGGAGGAAGGAGAAGTGATCAGAGTCAGTGAGTGCAGCGCTTAGGGTTTTAACGTTGCCAATACACATTGCTCTTGTGGGCTGAACAGGGCTTGGCAGGGCATTAACTGTATTTGCTTTCACTTGTTGGCAGGAGTTCTATGGAGATTACATTGCAGTGAATCCACACGTTTTTTCTCTCAACCTCTTGGGCTGCTGCCAGGTATGCAAAAAGCTAACTGTCCTGCAGGGCTCCGGGGCCTTATTTTCTGGTGACAGAGGGCCCAGTAGCCACAGCCAAGTGGGTGCAGTGGCAGTGGTTGCCCAGCAGGCAGAATGCCGTGTCCAGCCCCAAAGGGTGGCTGGTTGTTAGCAGAAATTACAGTCTGGACTGTGGCCTTTGGTGTACCTGCTCCTGTAGTCAACATGCAGTCTGCTTGGAGGGAAATGCAGCTTCATGGGACAAAGGATTGGGGATGGCACGTCCATCTCTCAAGCAACCTTTCCTTCTAGGGTCGCAACTGGGATCCAGCCCAGCTGTCCAGGACAACTCAAGGGCTGACTGCTCTGCTTCTGTCCCTGAAGAAATGCCCCATGATTCGATACCAACTCTCTTCTGAGCCAGCAAAGAGGCTTGCTGAATGTGTGAAGGTGCGGTGAGCAGTGTTAAGTGAGTTTGGCAACTTTGCTTAATTTTTGTTTAACGTTTTTTCCGTAATGTTCTTTAGCCAGTTCTTGTCAGTCCTTCCATTTCTATGTTATGTGGCTTTCGGCAGGTCGCATCCCCTTGTTTCTGCCTCCCCCAACCTCTGCAAGAAGCGAAGGCCCTTATTTCTCACAAGTCCCATTAACTGCAGTGCGTTACTGATGCCTTTTGAAAGCAGGAGCTGTTTTCTCAATAGCAGTGTAGACTGAGATAGCAGTGCAACTTGTTTTTCTCCAGCTTTTCACTTTTTATTCATCTGTTACAAAAGTGAGGGGGAACTTTTTCCAGGTATACTTGTAACCATGTGGGTTTTTTTGTATGTTTCTCGACAGCAAGTAATCACTAAGGAGTATGAGCTGTTTGACTTCCGTCGCACTGAGGTTCCTCCTTTGCTTCTTATTCTGGACCGCTCAGACGATGCCATCACCCCCCTGCTGAACCAGGTGAATCACCTCAGCTGTCCAAGGGGGAGCAGTGAGTGCTGGCAGTGCACAGAGCCTCGTGGCAGCAGCTCACAGCCTGACGGTGTGGTTTGTATTCAGGGGTGAAAAGTATTGCCCCCGTTCTTTTGCAATCTTTCTTTTATCTTGTGGCTCAATTTTCAGACTGTTGAGCGTGGGTTGTACGTGTTGGCTTCACAGGCAGAGGTGGCCAAAGATCAGATCAAGTACACTTTCACAAGACACACTTTGCATTTGGAGTCCTGGTGTCTCAGCAGTGTTGTGTTAAATGGTGTGTCTGTGCAGGCTGCTTGGTAGTACGTGGCCATGTTTACAGTTGTTGATGGGTGGCAGCATTTTTCTGTGATTTGTTTCTTTGCTGCATTGTCGCTGTGCTGCAGACCTGGCATTGCTCTGTTTCTCTCCTTTCTGTGGGATATGCTCAGATCTCAAGTCACTCTGGGTTACCCCAGCTGCAGGCAGCGCTGTGTGGGAGCTGGTGGCGATCCTTGTGCACTGGAGCAATCTGATAGTCAGCAGCCAAGCTCACGTGTGGCTTGTAGAGTTAAGGACAGCACTCAGCACAGGGTACCAAAAGTGTTGTCTGCTGTGTGGAGATTTTCTGTCCAGAAGAGAGAGTCAAATGAATGTAAATGCAGCGTCAGGCATGCCAGCACTCTGATCAGCCTTCAGTTTTCTCTCTAAATTAAAATGAGTCTTCCCAGAATAAATATAGGAACTCACTGATGTACAGGAACTCTCCAATTGCTGTGTAAGAAGCACAGGAGTGTGTAGGAAATTATAGTTTGTAACTGTGGAACCTCTGCAGCCAAAAATAAATGTTCATTCACAGGAGAAGGGGGAGCTAATGGTGGCAAATAGAGCTGCTGGAACAGGAATACGAATCCCAGTTGTTGTGCTTTTAGAGTCATTTCCTTTGAATGTACCTGCGGTAAGCAGCCTCGGGTGGGGGTGGTTTTCCTACATGTTGGCATCAGCACCTCTGACACTGAGATGCCTTTGTGATAGGAACAGCATTTATTTCTGACTGTAATGTTCTGACAGAAGCTTGAGGAGGAGACCCTCTGAGTCCGCCCTGTTACTGGAGGAATGGGAAATGACCTTGAGCAGCCTGGAATCTTTTCCAGTGCAGTGTGGTACCGTGCTGAAGGCAACACTCGCCTTTCTCTCTCCCCATGTGCCAGTGGACGTACCAGGCTATGGTTCATGAATTGCTGGGCATCAACAACAACCGCGTTGACCTCTCGCGTGTGCCGGGCATCAGTAAGGATCTCCGGGAGGTGGTCCTGTCTGCTGAGAACGACGAGTTCTACGCCAACGTAGGTGGCTGTGTCTTATGGTGGGGATCTCCCTGAGTAGCTGAATGCTGGAGTCAGGTTCCATTCTTGGAACCTTTCGGTCCTTCAGTGACTCTGAATGTTAAGGTGAGGAAAGTTTATGTAGGGTGAAGTCACTGTCGTGCAGGCAGTGTCTGATGTGTAATAACACGTTTTTTTGATAGTTGTAAATAAAATCTGGACCAATCACAAAGCTGTTTGGTCAAGTTTGAGTGTCAAATAGATGAGGTGATCTGCAGTGGTACTGAAGTGTTTTGGGTTCAGAGTGTCTCTGTGTCTTAGCTGTATTAGAACTCGTGTTCAGATGGTTTTCTCTCAGCTGCCCTCCTTGTTCCATGCAGAACATGTACCTGAACTTTGCAGAGATTGGCAGTAACATCAAGAATCTTATGGAGGATTTCCAGAAGAGGAAACCTAAGGAGCAGCAGAAGCTGGAATCCATAGCAGATATGAAGGTACCGACAGGACTTGGCAGGTAGTGCAGGTCACTGCTGACTGCACGCTGTCTGCATTCAGTTCAGACCTCTGCAGTGAGTGATCTGTGGGGCAGGAACCACTGTCCTGTGTTCAGCACGGTATTTTTTACTGGGATCCAGACCCTGGGGTTGGCCTTTCTGCACCGCTGCAGCACAGCCTGCTTGCTCTGACTGCTCCCTGAGCTGCTGTTAGAGCCTGCTGGAAGCCAGAATCCCCCCAGCTGAGTTGATAAGCTCTAGTTCAGGTACTTGGCGTAACCCAGTGTGGCTGTGTAGACTTCCCGTCTGAGCTGGGCCACTTGGCAGCTGCCCACAGCAGGGTCTGTTAATTCAGTCGCTGCTGATGATTTAAAGAATCCTGGCAGTGTCTCTGGAGTTACTTGACGTGTTCTTTTATTTTGGGTGTAAACAAAAAGCACAACCAAAAATCTCCTTGTATCTGGAGAAATCTTCCAGTCTTTTTCTGGATTTGAGGTGCCTGACCATCCGTGCACCTGCAGTGGTCTTGCTTATTAGTGGATCTGTACAACCCGGTGACAAATTGTATAAACCTCTCTTGACTGCTGCTTTTATTCTGAAGAAGGTGTCGCTCTGGTTTCCCCCTCGCAGGCATTTGTGGAGAACTACCCTCAGTTCAAGAAGATGTCAGGCACGGTGTCAAAGCACGTGACGGTGGTAGGAGAGCTCTCGCGGCTGGTTGGTGAGCGCAGCCTGCTGGAGGTGTCTGAGGTGGAGCAGGAGCTGGCCTGTCACAGCGACCATTCCAGCGCCCTCCAGGTACTTTGGGCTCGGAACCTGGCTGCGGTCCTTTGAATTCAGATGTTTTGCTCCTGGCAGCCTCCTGCTGATGGAAGTTTGATACTGAGAATCAGTGGGAGTTTTGCGTGCAGATGTCCTGCAGGGTAGGGACATAAGATGTTAGGATTACTCTTCTCCTACCTGTTCAGTTCCGATGGGGATGAATCAGAGTTAATAACTGGCTTGAGAAGCATCTTTGCAAAGTCTGTCTACGTTTCACAGCACAGCATTCCTTCATTGTATGTGGCTGGTTGGGACGTGGCAAGCTGCCTGGATAGGCACCAGTAAAACAAAACTTGGACCCCTATGCAGGATTTTCTTGTATTTGTTGGGAAGGAGAAGAAATGGAATCCATAACTAAACCAGACCATTCCTTGGGATGATGACTTTTACTTCTTTTCTAAAAAACAGTGTAAAACAGTGAAAAGCCTTTTAGATAAAAGATTTCTTTGGCAGAGAGGACTGAAAAAGCCTACAAGAGACTTCTGTTGTGGCTGAGTTTAGACTGAAGTTTTGACCCTGTGCTGGCTTGTTGGATTCCATGACCTGACCTAATATCTGACAGTATGTCAATAATGATGAATTGTGGCTGCTGACTATTCAGAGAAAATAGCAGTATTGTTAAGAGTGACTGTATTATAGCAGAGTTCAACCACTGACTCAGTATTAGAAAGCGAATCATTTATTTTTTTATAGCTGGGATAGAAGTTACAGCATATAATGGAGTCATTCACACTTTGATTAGAAAATAAAAAGAATTTTGAACAGATTTGACAGACATGTTTTCTTTACCTCTGTTACTCTGTTCTCCAGGTGGGTGGCTAAGTGGTAACATCAGCTCTTCGAGCACTGCTGTCTATTGCCAGATCCTGAGCTGATGTAGATCAGCATAGATGTGCTGAAATCATCACAGCTCTATGGATCTACCAGCATACAGATGGGACTTGATAGCTTATATTTGGTAGAATTTTGATGACCAAGTATTGAAGTGGGATTGTAACCATAAAATGCATTTGCTGAGCACAACCCCTCATGCTCTCTTGCTATATCATGGTTTCTAGGTTTCTTGTGCAGGTTAAAAGACAAATGTTTGACTTCTAATCTGTCAGCACATCATGTCTGTCTGTGATCTTTGTTTCTGATGTTACAAGCTGTGCTCTGCTGAAGGCAGCACAGAGTTTGAGTGCTGAAAGTTGGGTGCTTGGCATTGGGGTCCATTTTGAAGAAATGTTGATTTTTGTTGTAGTCGGTTACCTCAGATTCACTGGAGGAAGGGCTGACATGAACTTCTGGAGGTGGAGCAGTTGCATGTTACAGCTTTGGGGTGAGAGGAATACGTGGCAGTGCTGGAAGCTGGATTGAGATGGAGGGAGAGCAGCCCCCACTGAGTGGCACGCGGTGGTGGTCAGGTTGTTAGCTAGGCTCACCTAATTCAGGTCTGCACTGAGTGGTGTTTTGAGGTTTTTATGGCACATAGGCTGCCTGCATTTCTTTACAGCCACATGCCTAAAGGGCTGTGTTGTGTTTCTATCAACTGAGAGGGACTGAAAACCAAATAGCAGCTAGAGAATAAATGCAAAATGCAAAAATGGAAGTGGTATCTTTCTATATGAGAGATCAGTATCTCTTTAGTTGCAGTGCCCCAGGCTGTTCCCTGCTGCAGTCTCTTAATGGCAGCGAAGGGGCAAGGCCACAGACACAATGGAGAATAACCAGTGCACAAAATAAAGGCAGAATTGTTCTCCCACTGATGTAACTTCAGCAATTGTTAATTTCTGTGGTGGCCTGGGGCCCCTGAGAACAGTACGTTTTGGTTATTCTTTTCCTGGTCTCTTATTAATCCTGACATTGTACATGAGCCTTGAGAGATGAATGGGAGGTTTTGAATCCCATCTCCTTAGATGGACAATAGCTTTTCTGTTTACAAGTTTCCCGCTTATAGAGGCATTGCCACTGTGCTGCCAGCACAGGATCCAGAACGTGGCAAGCAGGCATCGCTGTGGGACTCTGCCCTCACCCTGGCAGGTGAATTCCTGACCACAAGAAGAGTTTCTTCGTTAGCTTCAGTGAACAGTGAGCAGCCAGGATTTCACCCCATGTTTTTGTAACTGGTCTGCATCAGTGGAACGGATGGCAACAAACACAGCTGAATCAGTTCGGTCGATAACAACTGTTACAGTATTGTTTCACAGCTGTTCACTGAATATTTCCGTGCTGCCTCTCTGTTCTGGGAGGCTGGGAGAATGTTGCCAAGATGTGCTGGGATTTTTGGAGTGTTTGAAGGTCATGTTCTCCTGTAGCATGGAAAAAATCCTCCTCGCTGGTTCTGTCCCTGTCTTGGAAGTGCCATTTCAATCACTGTACGACTGGAAGCTCTGCTGCTCTCTTGAATCAATACAGGCTGATGTTTTGCTTTAAGCACAGGGAAGACTGCAGACTTTGTTGTGCCCTGAAGTGTCGGTCCGGTCCTTAACCTTCAGGTGCAGTCAGCAGTGCTGCCTCTTCCTTGAGATCCATCTCCAGGCTTGGTGTTAAGGAGCCTGTTGCTCCCACTGCTCTCCTAAGCTGCCAACTTGGCTCTGGTGTTTTTTCCTCTGTTAACTTCAGTATCTCAACTGTACGGCTCTGCGCAGTGACTGAGGAGCTGCAGAGAGGAAATAAGTGCTTCTGTTGTAATGACAAGGAGTAGCACTTACAGGGCAAATTGTCAGCTGACAAGATAGAATAACGTCCTGCCCGCAGTCCCTGCAGGGAACATGGCATGCCTCAGGGCTTCTGAGTCTGTTCTGGAAATGCTTTAGCAGGTGGCCTCTGGGATGTGCAGTCCTTGTGTTTACAATGCTGCCATGTTCTGTTCAGCAGAAAAACAAATAATCTGCATGTTAGAAGTAAATAACTGTGGATTTCTGTATTTATTTCTCCAGTAATCTTTCTTTGCCTTTCCGTGCTTTAATTCTTTGTTTCAAAGTGCTTTGTTTGCTTCCCCCCAGCCCCACACTTCTCACATCCAGAGATTGTCTGAGACTTCGATGCTTCATTCCCACACCTTCCACAACAAAACAAACTGTAGCTCTGCTAGCACTTTTTCCTTGATGGTTGATATTACGATGGAACCTGTGGGCCAGCTTTTGCTGTATTCAGGTTGGAAAAGGAAAGGGCGAAGATTAAAGGTTTCTGCAAGCTTCTGCGACCCCATTTGGGAGGAGTGCACTGAGCTGGGCTCACTGTGAGGCACATTATGAGAGTTACAGAGAATTACAGGGGATTCCAGTCATGAAAACAACTTGCAGTCCATTATACAGCAGTAAATCTAAACAAAGAGCATATAAGAAGCTCAGGTCTGTTGCTTATGGTCGCTTAATTCCCTTGCGTTCCTCCTGCTTGCAATTTTGTTACTAAGCAATGGGCTTGGTGTTATCTGATTTCATGTGCTCTGAAGGCCTCTCCATTAATCCCACTTGGTATCTTGTTGCAGAATGTGCGGCGCCTCCTGCAGAACCCCAAGGTGACTGAGCTCGATGCTGCCCGGCTGGTGATGCTCTATGCCCTGCACTACGAGCGGCACAGCAGCAACAGCCTGCCAGGGCTGATGGCAGATCTCAAGAATAGGGGTGTTTCTGAGAGATACCGAAAGGTAATGCAGTATTTCTCCTTCTGCTGGATGAATGAGTGGGGCAGAAGGGCACACAGGTGTCGGATTGTTCTTAGTTGCTGGAGGATGCCTGTTGCTTGCCTTAACGTAGCATAATACTTTTTTTCTGTTGAATTGCACCACACTTCTCAATAAGAGCACGGAGCTTGGCTGGGGCCTGAAGATGTTAAAGACATAGCTAATTACTTAATGTCCATTTCCAAAATCAGTGATGTCATGAAGGATTCTACAAAGCAGAGATGGTGTGTTTGGCAGGAGTCTAGACCTGGTGTATGGCATGCACTTTTCCTTTCTCCTTCTTCCACCTCCTGCTGAATAGGCAATAGCTGTAGCAAGGGACTTAACCAAAACAGTAAGGGGGGCTTGGCTGGGAGGGAGAGGGTGGCAGAGCTTGACAGATGTAGTGAGCTGCTGGAGAGGAGGTGGAGGGGCAGGATAATGTCACTGTATCTTCATCTTCTGATGTGCTGTCACTGCAGAGGACTGTGGGAATGAAAGCATTTCTCCTTATGCAGGCAGTGCCGTGGCTTCTTGTGTTCGGAGAACACTTCTCTTCCTTCTTTCCTCTCTCTGACTTCTTGGTCATTGTCCCAGTACCTCCACTGAACCTGATAGGACAGCTGCGTGAAATTTTGTTTCCCAGGTTAACAGCACTCTGGTTTTGCCTCTCTCTGTACAGCTGGTCTCTGCTGTTGTGGAATATGGAGGGAAACGGGTCCGGGGCAGCGACCTGTTCAGTCCCAAGGATGCTGTAGCCATCACAAAACAGTTCCTCAAAGGACTGAAGGTATGGATCTGCCGTAGATGGAATAATGACAGCTTTAGTCAAAGCTCCAGTAATAGGGCAGGATTCTTAGCCGTGCGTTCTGGCTTTCAGAGGTGTTCATGTTCTAGGCCTGGGTCTGTCTCCTTCACAGGGGCCTACGTGGCTCAGTGGCCAGAAGGGTGGTGGTGGGGGTGGCCCAGATAAAAGAGGAGCAAAAAAACCCAGCGGCAGTGATTTAAGGAAAAAACCTTAATGAAATGCAAACTAATTGGAATTGAAGCTAATAAATCAAATGAATGAAAGAGAGTTTTTGGTACTGAGTCTCTGATGTTGCATCGGCCGCCAGGGAGCTGGAAGGAGACAGAGATTGCGTGACCTCTCCATTCTTCTGTCTTTTCCCTCCTGCCGGAAGACAGAAAATAACAAAATGAAGTCTTCTGGTGCTGAGTCTTTTCCTGGCCCATGGAAGCTGTAGTTCATTCTTCTCTTCAGAACACGGACCTGCCCCATGAACTCCTCAGCTCCCACCATGGCATGGTGCTGTGGATGTAGAATACCAATGGAAAGAACGATAAAACCATGACACAGAGTTTAATAGCTTTTTAGAGGTCTAATAGTAAGTGCGCTGAACGTTTGAGGGGTAATTCTCATTTTAGGCAGTGGAAGTTGGTTGCTGAAAAGCCCCTCTAAGTCTTGACTCAGCGGTTAATAGCTGCTATATCCATCAGATGCTGGGGCTCTTTGAGTGTGGCTTTGCTGATCAGCTTTCTTTCAGCATGTCTGCCTTGCTGTATTTATTCATAATGGGAGCTTCTTTTGCACTGTAGGGTGTTGAGAATGTGTATACACAACACCAGCCTCTCCTTCAAGAAACACTGGATCAGCTCATCAAAGGAAAACTGAAGGACAGCCAGTACCCCTACTTGGGTCCCAACACGCTCCGTGACAGGTATGTGGGGTCTTGCTGGGCAGCACCTGGAGTTGAAAAACGTCTGCTCCTCCCTGTGCTCCCACTTGCTTTATTCTTTGCCCATAGGTGAAAAAAATTCAGGCTTGCTGAATAAATGTTCTGATCAAGTGGGTATTTCTTGAGCTGTCAGGTAGGTGCCAGGCTGTTAAAGCTGAAATACAGTCGTCTTTTCTCCATGTTCAGTGCTGACCAAAACATGACATTCCCACTGGAAGTAAGAGCTTAGGTAAGGATGAAGGCACTGCACCAGGCTGCCAGGATGTTCATGTGATGGATTTCAACATGCCCCCTAACTTCAGCCCGTGCCATCTGGCGTTTACGTGCAGAGAACCAAAAATAGTCCAACTGCTAACTCTCCCTTCTGAGCCAGTTACTATTTCTGATTAGAATGGGATGTTGCTGATTATGGCCAGTAACTGTAATTGAAAAGAACTCTGGCTGCCTGGTTCTAGCTGACTTTGCTAGATCTAGGCTAACCTGTTGTCAGTGAAGTCATTGAAGATAAATGTGGGCCTCAGAGGGAGGCACTGAGTTGGTAGAGAGAGCTACAAGTTCTTTAGCAGCTTTCTGTACAAAACCCCCATTTGTTTGGTATCTCAGTTTCCTTTCTGTAAGTTACCTTAAGTTCTGCAGCATGCTGGCTGGCATTTCTTATTCCTCCTAGTAGTGGTGTCCTTGGAGGGGAAGATCTTGATCCTGCTTTGGTTCCTTTGGGTGATCTGTGGTGAGACCAGCACAGCTGTTCTCTCAGTCTTCTCAAACGTTCACTGAATGCCGCAGGGTTTTACTTGCAGCATTACAACAGTCATCGTGCCCTTCACACCCTGCGTATGAGTGGCTTTTTATCAGCAACTGCCACATTTGTGGCATTTACTGCAGGGAAGTCTGAGCTAAATGGAATATGCAGGTTTGTTTGGAGCTGGAGGAAGTGGGCTTGGGGACCAAGGGGCAGCAGCATCAGGTAGGTGGGAGGAGCAGGATCGTTCTGTCTGGCTCTTTGAGGTAACGCACACACTGGTCTTCCCACTTAGCCCTGCTTTGGGGCATCTGCATCCACCTGAGGAAAGCAAAAATGTGTTTCGTAACAGGGAAGGATCCAAATTCCATGCCAAGTTGGTGGCAGGGGATATAAATCACTTCGTTTATGAATTAAAGAATTATAATCATACAAGAATCAGTTTGTTAATGTATGTCCTTGGTAGACTGAAACCTGCCTGCCTTACTCCAAATTTTCCTTTAAAAAATAAAATGGTGGAGTTTGGACAGGGTGGATGGGCGGCTTTAATGAGTGTGAGATATCAGGGCCCCTTCCTAGCAGCAGATACGGCAGCAAGAATGCCGTCCTCCATCTCCTTGAAAGGAGCCCAATGAAAAGAGATGGAGTGATGGGATCTGAAACAGAGTGGGCAGAACAGCAGACCTGCATCCAGGCAGCCCTGACTCTGGTTGCTTCTGAACTGACTAAAAGCAAATGGTCTTCTGACCTTTGTTTTCTCATTCTTAGGACCCATTTACGTTCTGCTGAGTTGTGTTTCACTTAGGTTCCTCTTTAAATGTTTAAGAGCGTGTGGTTGTTGGGGCTGTTCCCATATGGGGAAATCTTGTTCAGCTTAAGACGTGAGAACTCTAGGAATCAAAGGTTCTGTAGCTTTGACGAAACATCAGTGCCAAAATACTTCTGTGCCTGGTCTTTATTTGCTTTTCAAAACGGAGGTGCAGCACTGTGCTGTATCTTGGGTATGAATATTAAGTGCCATGAAACTGAGTTCTCATCTAAAGACAGATTCTAGCTATCAATTTTGGAAGAAAAAGAACTGCTGTATGGTGTTGCTGTAGTGCCAGATGAGTTGAGTGAGGACTTGACATTAAATAGTTTTGCAGAACTTTCACTAAATTGCAGCCTGAGGCAAACTGGGCAGTCCTGCCTTCTCACTGTTTGCAGAGGATGGTGTTACCATGACTGGCAGCAGTTCAGCAGCAGGTCGGGGCAAAAAGCTTTGTATTTTTTGATCAAAGGGAGGCAGTTGCTTCAACAGCAGAGAATTCAAAAGGATTCTTTTTAACTGCTTCTTTCTGTATTAAACATCACACTGTTGCGAGGAAGGAAAAGCTCATGGTCCAAATTCATCTGTGGAAATTGGCAGCGGTGAAGGAGAGGGAATCTGCAAAACAGTGAGCAGGGTTCCTAGGAGAGAGCAATAAGCAATTCTGCTTGATTTTGCTTCCTTTTCTTTCTTGCTATGTTAAATGTTGTCCTTTTCTAGCAGGCCATAAGCCTGCAGTCCCCTCTACCTTACAGCTGGAAAGTACCAACAGGAAAAGTTCCTACAGCTCCTTCCCATTGCAGCAATGTGTGTGAGCCCCGCTGCGCTGTGCTCTGCAGAAGATCCTCCAAAGGCTCGTGACACATTTAGAGTGCTGGCTGGGCTCTGCAAAGCGTGCCCTTTGGGTGGCATTTTTGCTTTGTTTAAGCTTTGGGATTGCCCGGGAATTTCTCTTCATAGGGCATTTGTCCTGGCAGACCAAGGCCTGGTGGTGCTTTACATGAGAACTCAGTGATACGTCCAGTGATCCAGGGTATGCTGTGACCTACAGCCTGAGTGTGATCTTTCACCTGTGATGTTGTTGAAGGGGGAGCTGCTCTTGACTGCTTGAGGAGAGGAAGAATTGGGAAGAATTCACCATTATAAACGTGACACACATCTGAAGGGATGGGTGAGGAGTCTCCTTAGGCAGCAAACGTAAAATCTCCATATTTGGAAACATCAGCTTGCAGCGTGTGGTGTGGCACCACTCAGCTGTGTCCTTTTTTATCTGAGTTCACACAACACCACCCTGAAGATGGTGGAACGCAGTGCCATTGCTGAACCATGCGTATTATCTTGGGTTTCGTATGATTGCTGTTTTGTAGCTTTTTTTTTTAGGCCAGAACTCTGGCAGTGTCCTTGTTTGTTCGAGGCAGTTGCTTTATCCTCCTCTGTGAAATGCTCAAGCATTTAGCTGTTAAATTGGCAGTTAACCCGAGGAAATACATAGTCACAGATTGGGGCTGAGCAGCACAACAGCTGGAGGTGGCGTTCCTGCAGATTGCTTTCCCACTAATCCTGTAAGTCTTGGGGTTTCTTCCTGTTCCAAAATTGCTTACTGTTTGCCCATGATAGAAGCAAGCATTCCCTGGGCACTCCATGAGAACACTGAGATGTTTTTCACGTGGCTTATATTCATGTGTGTTCATATGTGTATATATATGTATATATATATGGCTTTTTTCCTTGCTGTTGATGTGTGTACATATATGTGTGTACATATAAAACCCACCCCGAACTTCCATCTGTAGGGTTTCTTAGTTCAGCCTCTCTTAGCAGTTTGATATGTGATCCTCATCAGTGCTACATGAAGTATGGCTGTTCCTGGCACTATCAGGCTGCTCCTGCTTTCATTTAAGGTAGTGGAGGAGTGCTGGGGTGCCGACAGGAATGGTCTTATTATTTGCTGCTGCTTGTCCTGTGTGTACTTAGTTCCTCTTTAGCTTGATGTGATTTGTCATCATTTTCAAACCTATTTTAACACATCTGTAGATCCTTCATAAGACACTTCTCTGTTCTTGACCTTGAGGTTGAAAAACTCTCAAATCGTCCCTCCTGTGCATCTGGGCTTTGCATAAGCGAGAAACACGGTTTCCCTTCCTCAGCCAAGCCTTGTTTCTGTGAAGTGATTGGGCTGCTAATGCACAGCCACCTCACTTGTGGAGATCCAACACCAATTCATGTAACCCCGTGTCCTAGAGGGAAACTGTGACCTCGGGACTTGGGACTGCCCCTGTGATGAGAATGAGCAGGAGAGGTGTCTTGGGACATGGTAGATGATGGCAGATTCGTGGGCTGGTTCACGGTAAGATGATGGGTTGGTGGTTAGGATGTGTTGGCGGTTGGCTTTGATGATCTTAGTGGTCTTTTCCAGCCTTAATGATTCTGTGATTCTGTAAGTGGACACATGGGGGTGGTTGGTGTTGAACTTGATGATCTTAGTGGTCTTTTCCAACCTTTACAATTCTGTGATATTTCAGAGGAGCGCATGGGAACTGGCCACACAGCTTCTGCATTGAAATCTTCAGGTCTCTTAAAGTTCCAACCCAAAATGCATAAATGATGGCATTGGAGGTCGATGCTGTGGACTTCAGGCCGCTAATAGGCTTCATTTCCCAGTTGCTCCTGCGATCCAGTTAGTAAAGATGTCTTTACCTGGAAGCTCCATACTGACCTGCAGGCTTCCTTACCTGAAAGGGATTCTCCCTAAGAGCTGTGCATCGCCTACATGCCACATCTCTTACACATATTGGGATAAAAATGGGTTTGTAAGGATTTTTAATATGATTCTTTTTTTTTCAGACAATCCACAGGTGCTTATCAGATCCCTTCATTGCTGTGCTTCGCCTTCCCTCTGATTTCCGTTCCCAAGAGACTTGGGCACATTTGCATCTGGCTTTCAGAGCGGCCTGCCTGAACGCAGGCAAAAAGACAAGGTGCAGCACTGCTGTGCTCTGGGGCTGCTCAGTGGCTCATGCTGTCACTGCAGGGCAGAACCCTCAGTCTGCCTGAGCAAGATGTCTGAACCTGCACAACTTGGGTGTGCGCTTGCTGTATATAACCTGCTTGTCTTAAGGCTGCAGTGCAGATTTCACAGCCTGTTCCTGCACAGGAGACACAGAGTCGCTCTGCAGGGAGACAAGCACACGAATCCCAGTCTCCGTAAGGGAAGCTGATGCAGCACAGACTGAAATCGCATCCCGTGCTCCTGGCTGCATGGCTAAGCCGTGCACAAGGACACTTGCCACTGTGTCCAGAGAGTGCTGGCACAGAGCATCTGATAGAACGTGCTGTAATCATGTGGGCTTCTCTGCAGAGGATTCCATTCTAACTCTTGTACTTTACAAGGAGGCTCTGCAGTAAGTTGCTCACAGGTTTCAGGCACTGAGGCTGCAGTTTTCCCTCTCCTCCCCACACTGGCAGTCTGCCTGCACCTCCTAAAGTATCCTGAAGACTTTGTTTTGGCTGTTCAGGGCATGTTATGCTGACCTAACCGAAGAAAACACCCATGCTTATTGATTATTGAAGATTATTGGTAACAGTGGTCGCTTTGAGGAGGGATTTTTCTTACCTTTCTGCATCCTTTCCAGGGGCAGGGAGGCAGTAGAGTGCACCTGATGCTAACACTCTTGTTTGGAGCCAGCATCCCATTCTGTTGGCAGAAGCAGTTTTGCTCTTTGTAGGGCTCTCTTGTCAGTGACAGCTCTTCTGAAGTGAGTGCCACGGCTCCTCCGGGCAGTAACAGGTCTCTGGGGCTTTCCAGGGTGGCTTCTCAGCAAGGAGTAACCGAAGACAGCATTAAGGTGCATGCCAGGGTCATCCCTGTCTTATGCTTCATTTGTTTTGTCACTGATCCAGAGCTTGCACAGACAGAGCAGATGAATGCCTGCTGCTTTCACCACTGCAGCAAGTGCCTGTGTTCTAACAGAGGTGCCTGCTTGGAAAGCAGAGACTAGTTTTGAGACTGTGGCAGAAAGTTAATTGTGTTGAGACTTGCCTGCTTTCCAGAGTTGAAACACTCTGGTTCCAGCAGGGGATGGTGTGCAGCTGACGGGATGCAATCCAGATCTTTCACTATAGATTGTGCAGAAATCGTTCTTTTAGCTTCTAGGTGGTAGCAAAAGCTGATTTATGGGTGGTAAGCACATTGTGCTGTCCTTGAGAACGGAAAGGCATTGGGGAGAATGGTGCAGGGAAAGACCAGCCTTCCCTTGAAAGCAGGACATGCAGGACGTGTGCCTGGTTTTGCATTTTGCTAGATGCAGACACTTCCCATCTCCCTTCCTCCTTTTTCCTCTGTAAAATCCTGTATTTAGGATTCCTTAGGGAATGTAGCCTTGGAGGTAAACCCAAGCATAAATCCTCTGTTCTGTAATCAGCCAGCAAAACTGCAGCTGACCCTTCCAACCAAGCCTGAGAGCACTGAAGCTCCACTGCTGTCCTCGTTTGACTCCAAATTGATCTGAATTTCACAGCCACAGCGGCGTCTCCATCATGCATTGAACATTGGTGATGTGTGGCGGTGGAGCTCCGCAGGGATACGGCGTGTGGGTGTGCAGAGGAGGCTGTCAGGACCGCGAGCACAGAGTGTAAATGTTTAGGAGAGGCAGTGTTTGAAAGGCGACTTCGTGGGCTGTGTGTTGTCAGTCTTCAGCCCAGCGCATCACAGAAATGAAACGTGGTCTGCGAGAGAAACCAGCAGGACTGCTGCCTCCGTGCCATTGCTGGTACGGGATTTATGCAGGTCTGTATTTGTGTCTTTACTGCAGGCCCCAAGATATTATTGTTTTCATCATTGGAGGGGCGACTTACGAGGAGGCACTGACTGTGTACAACCTGAACCGCACCAACCCGGGCGTCAGGGTCGTCCTCGGCGGGACCACCATCCACAACACCAGGAGGTAACAGCCTTACTGCCAGGGGTCAGCGTGCCTTAAACTGCTGAACCGAATGTGAATGGGTGATGCCTGAGGGATCGTCACTGCTCAGCAGAACACAGAAATGTGTCTAAATGGTCTGAGCCCAGCACTGCTCATTATGGCTGAGAGACGTATTATCAAGCTGAAGGTTTAATGTTTGCTTTGCTGAATTCAAGGGCAAGGAAGTAGATCTGTGTAGGTTTTCCTGCTTGTAATTCACCATACACTGTACTGGGAATGAAAAGCCAGTGCAGCGCACAAGGATTCAGAGCTGACTGTGGTGTCATTGCTTCTGTTGAAATCTGGAGCAGTCGCATTTGATAGCAGTGAAGTTAGTGTACCTATGATTAGAATGGAGTTCTGCAATTGCGCTGCTTGCAGGCTCTGTGCTGCCCACGAGCCTGCAGAGCATTGGCTGTGCCTTCTGCGTTTCTCCCTGGAGAACTTTCCTTATTGGTTTGTTTTACACTCTGAGCTGCCTTTCCTGGGAGGCCAGGCAGTTGTGAGGGCTCAGTCCTGGAGGACTGAGAGCAGCCAGGGAGCACTGAGCACGCTGAGCTTCATTGATTTCCTGGGTACTGCCTGAGTCATTCTAGCAGCTGGCTAAAAATGCAGACCATGTTGAGGATTGTTTTCAGTCAGCACAGCTTGCTGCCTCAGCTGAGCAGAGGCATTTGTTGCACGTCTTACAGAAAGTCCAAGTAAGAAACAAGCTGAACAAATTGGGATCACCACAGGCCCCTGCCAGAATTTAGGATTCCAAACTTGGTCAGTTTTGCTTTTCTGTATCTTGTTTGCCTCACTTTGGTGACATCTTTGCCTTCCCATCTCACTGGATCCCTAACTAAGCAGATAATTTACTTTGAAATAGCTTCTGCTCCCTGACTGATGTACCTTGTCTCTTGCTTCCACTGAACAACATCTGAGCAGAAAGAATGGCCTCTGTTATAGAATTGCCCCAGTAATATCCTACCATCTTATTCCAAGAGAACTATTTTCATTCTTGTAGGAGGCAATCTACTGTAGGAGTCTTGTCTGTGTGAGCTGAATCAGGACCACTGGAGAGTGGTCTGTCACTGAACAGCCTCCAAAGGACGCTGCTCTCAGAAGGAGGGAATGTGACAGGTGACACGTCTCTGCCATGTGTTGCAGCAGGAAGTGTGGTGAAATCCAAGGCCTGGGGGAGCCCCTTGTTGTCCAGCAGCTGCTTGGAGCTGAAAGGGAGCGCCAGGCTGAGAGGGCAGGGCAGCTCCAGTGTGATCAAGTGGGAGCACAAACAGAATGGTGCAGCACTGCAAGAAGTTGTGCTTCTCAACGATGGCATTTTCAGAGCTGACGAACCACTCTGGGTGCCTCAGCAGTGCTCTGGAGCTCAGGAAGCACACGCTGTCATTGCCACAGGCTCTGTATGTCCGAAACACAGCTGCCAGGCGCTTCCTTGATCTCAGTTACTGACAGGTGCACACAGGTGTGGAGCATAGGCTAAAAAATGGTTTTGGTTTAAGGCCATGTCTGCGCTGTTGCTGCGTTAGGGTGTGATATTTTTAACACCCCTGCACTTTTGCCCTTCCTTTTCACACCTTCAGGCTCCAAAGCTGCCTACACAAAGCAGTAATAACTCTTATGCAAGGCGTTCCAGTGGTTCCCACCATCACTTTGCTAAAAAAAAAAAGCCCAAATCCACCAAATTCCCACTCCAAAATTTGGCCCTTTCTTTGGTTTAATATCAGCTGATGAGAAAGCTCCTGAGCTGGTGATAGCCCAGAAGCAAATTACTGTCATGAACTGGGTTACAGAGGCAAGTCTGTATTAGCCCACATATCAACCAGTGCCTGCTCAAATTACCAGGCTTCCTCGACCTTCTGCTTTCCAGAGTGGCTTTTGAACTAAATCCTGTGCTGGCCAGACCTGGAAATAGTAAGAAAATGAGATCAGACTAGCTGCTTTTTACTTAGGAAACAAAAGAAATGAAGTGAATTGTCATCTTGTAAGGATGCAGAACTGGTTCATGTTCAGCCTGACGTCCAGTGCAACCTCTCAACCTCTCAGTCTGCCATTGCATTCCAAGGCTGATTCTGACATCTGCCAACAGTCCTACATCAAACCTTAACCAGCGTTTGTGCTGAGAGCCTGGATAGCGCCGTCATCACATGACACTAAAAGCACAAAACCAGAGCGAGGATAGGAAGAAGGCACAGCTTTTCATTCCAGACTGGAGGCCAGGACCTGCTCTGCAAGGGTATCAGTGCAGCACATTCAGCAGAAACTGTCAATGGGGGAGGGAGAATGGAGGAAACCTCCTGGCAGCGTTTGGTCTGGAAGGAAAATGAGCAGGACAGGCGAGAAGGGATGGTTTTAGTTGTAGGTTCCCACCCCTGCTCTGCTGCTGACCTGTTAGGTGACAGTAGGAAACTTTCTGCTTCGTCTGTTTGCACCAGAAGGTCTCTGAGCTTTGTGAAATTGAAGATTTGCAACTACACTCCTTAGATTTGTTCTGTAAGGAGTAACATTAGCTAGCTGGGGCTTCTACCGTGACTGAGTTTTGGTGCATCCTCTGAATTATTTACAGAAAAACGAGGATACTGTATCAGAATTTGCATTTCAAAGAATGAAGTGAAAAAAAAGAAATAATTTCGAAAGGCTGTGGCTCTGTAGGGGGCTGATGGTACGGGGTCCTGTCTGGGAACACTGAGACGAGGGCTCTCAGGAGTCGTGCTCTGAAAATAGCCCTGTCCCAAGTGAGTTGCTTTTCCCTCGTGGCTTGAATAAGATTCCCTGAATGAGGGAAGGCCGCACTGGTAATAACAGCAGAGCTTCCCAGACAGAAAACTTAGTGCTTTTCAGGGGATGGCTGACGCTGTGCAGGAGGAGGAGCAGCAAACAGAACGGAGTGAGTCAGCTCCCACCAGGTACCTGAGGAGAGGAGGAAGGTTTCCTGTCTGCAGCGATCGTAGCAAAGCGTATGAGGATTCTGGCTATATCAGCAGATACAGCAATATGTGAGCAAACCTGGATTTGATGGTGTTCTAACTGCTCCGGTAATCCAGCAGACTTCATTTAATGAACCGCTGCTTATTTCTGCTGGATTAGGGCTGATACGTCGTAATAAACAGGGAGATTTTGATATTAATGTGAGGAGCAGCCCGTGTAAGCACACTAATCCCATGCTTTCATTGTTCTTACAGCCCAACTTAAATTGTGATCAACATCTGTGTTTATGGAGTGGGGGGTGGCATAGGGGCATCGATCTGCTTCTTAAGGCTGGCACAAACCAACCCTCAGAGCTGGTTGTGCCATTACAGCTCTGTGTTGGTGTAAAGCTTATTTGTGGAAGAGACAATCTGTGTTGTCCAATGGGATGCTTGAATGGTGGGTGAAAGTGCTCCTTTACGTACTGCCTTTGGAAGGTCTCAAATTGGGCACAGGAAGGACCTTTTTAAAGTTTCTTTATGCTACATGGTGATGTCAAGGAGAATCTGTCTGTGTTGATCTTCATGGATTTGTATCCATATATATGCAGGTATTTAATAGCAGTGCCCATATTCTGAAGTGAGGCATGAAGTCGGGGTTCCTTGTAAATAAATCAGGTTAGAGGCTCTCGTGTTGGAGATTATTCCTTGAGTTAACAAACTAACAGACTGCCCCTTACCATTCAGTGTACGGAAGGACACTGATACGTATTGGAAATGTTCTGAGATCCAGCAAGGTCGAAAAAAATGGGTTGTTTGTCAGGATTTTCAGTGTTTTTGTAATCAAACCACATTGTCTTCCTGTTACTTCGGAAATTTTTGCTGCCCTCCGAAAAACCCTTCTGCTACGATGTGATTCTGAGAAGGATAAGGAAGGGCTTTCCTGTACGATGAGCCCAGGCAGGGATGTGCCCCACGGAGGAGATCCCACAGCTGCTGCATGCACCATCGGCAGCTCTGCTGCTGCCCTGCCCCCAGGCAGAAGCACCAGGACAGGAGTGCAGAGCTCCTCTGTGTTCTCCCAGCGAGGTGATGAACTGTGAGGAGAGGCTGAGGATTGTTAATTGTGGGTTCTTTGGAGAAGTGTGTGTGTAATTATGTTTTTAAATTACAGCCATGGTGAATGTGAGAGTTCATTCTTGACTTGACTCCTGGCCATAGCAGTTACTGAGGAACCCGGATAAATGTGGGCAGATCTGTGCTGGAGTTGAATCTGTGGGTTCCCAGGGGTTTTCTCCTTGGAGGATTTCCGTATGCTGTTGTGTCTGTAGAGGGGCTGGGTGCTCGCACCAAAGAGCTCTGGAGCCTGCGGCTTTGCTGTGGCTTTAGGGCTAGGAGTGACATCAAAGTGTGTAATTATGGGGCTGTGGAGCCCGGTGTGTTTGGTTGAGAGCTGGAGAGCTGCTGCCACTTCCCAAAGAAAAAGCAAAGTGATTTCTTGCTGTTGGCAGACAGCTCCAGCACCGGTCCCATGGGCGCACAGCCCTGCTTCTCCTTCACAGCCACCTGGATTGCAAAGAAATTTCACTGGAGAAGGGGTTAAAAGAGATCAATAATGCCTAAAAGGGGATGAATGAGACCCTGAGACCATCTGGTGCGTGGGGCTGACTCATCCAGAGCACAGGTTAAGCAGAAACCTGCTGTGACTAATCCGAGGGGATGCCAGCCTGACCCACTTACCCACTTCCAGCAATAGCTCAGCTGTCTCTTGGTGCCCAGCTCGGCCGGCCCAGCCCGCGTTGTGATGCCGGTGATGCTGGTGCCCATAGGGGGAGCGCCCACCCCGGCCCTTAGGATCCTTAATCTGGAGGGAACAAGGTGTGGGAGCAGGTGGAGGCACCCCTGGTCCTCTCTGTGCTTCTGTATTTTCTGTGATGTTGGCGATGGGGAGACCGTTGTGCAGGAGCCCCTTTTAAAAGGAAAAGCAAGTCATCCTCTGTTGAGAACTCAGTCTGTGTGGCTCTAATGCCTACAAATAAAGCTGGAGGAGGGACGGCTCTGGCTGTAATTGCCGTGCTGGTGGACCACAGCAAAACGTACCTCCTGAACGTCAGGCTGCTGCCCTCAAGAATGCGTATTTCTGAGCAGTGCAGGGTTGAGATCTGCAGATTGGTGCAGGCATTTGCATGTGTTTGTTTGTTTTTAATTTTTAGAAACTCTCAGGATTCACAGCCTTCGCAGGTAGCCCCGTCTCACCCCACTTCTAGGTGAACAGAGATTTTGTAGTGTTTGTGGTGTATCCTGATTTTTATTTTAGGGTTTTTTTTTTTACTTTGTAAGCATTAACGTTAGGATAATTTGATCAGCATATTGAAGGCATGAGTCAGTGGGAGCCGGTGGCAGCATACAGTGCTGCCAGAGTAACCATCCTCCTGGAAACAGCCTCAGCAGAGCTCACGTGGCAGCACTGCTGTGGCGCTGCGCGCAGCCTCCCACGCTGCACAGAGCGGCGGTGCAGGCAGCCACCGTCCTGCTGGGGCGCAGGGCCTGCTCCTGCTTGGCTCTGCAGGCGGGAGAGCTGTGCAAGAGTGTGGAAAAGCCTGTAACTGAGCAAAAGCAATGCAGGAAGCCTTAAAGAATCACTCTTTCAAATCCTTCTTTTTATTATTCCTCTTGAATTAGTCTCAAACCTTAACCCACATCTAGACCTATTTAGACAAGGGTGCTCCCCTCGCTCGCCATCCTTTGCTGGATTAAGCTGCACTGTGAGTTGTGCAGGGGTTGAGGCTGCTGGAATGCAGCGTGCTGCAGCTGATGTTGGGTGAGCTCCAGCACATAGCAGAGAGCTGGTACCTGCTGCTCAGCCCCCTGCACCCATCCGCCCCGACAAGGAGCGGCTGTGCGCTCATGGCAGCTGTAAGCCTGGAAACTAAACCACCGTGGCATGCTTCAGGGATAGAACTGGCCTTTGAAGACTGCTTGGTGACAGAATGGGTGAAATTACTTCTGCAGACCTGTCGAGGTAGAAATCTTCTCTCTCGCTGCATAACCGAGGAGCCACAGTCCTGCCCACAGCAGGAGTTGGGTGCTGGCAAACAGGGCTGCCTGTGCAGCGATCTCATCTGTACAAGGGCTCTCAGGTGCTCTGCAAGCAAGAATGGGATTTTTCCCATGTCACACAGCCTAACTCAGCTCTTAAAGACATAACGGGGAATTTAAATGGAAATAGGTTTGGACTAAGACAGAGTGATCTTGTAAGCTCAGATTTCAGTGTCTCGGTCCCCAAAACGGCACAGCACAGACCCCCTTGTCCAAGTTCCTGCCCGCTCCAGGCTGTCCCCTCCAGTTGGCCAGCTCTACCCCTGATCCACAGCACAAGGGTTTGCTGAGAATCCCAAATGTGGCCCTGAAGAAGTTGTCCTTTTGTTTTCCTATGTGGAACCATTGCTCTGGTACATGGCTGAGCCAATTGCTTGGGACCCCAACCTCTCTTAGGAAAATCGGAGAGAGAAGGCAGAAGGGTGAAGCTTTGTCTTTAAGCATTTTACTTAGTCCTTGAGCTCTGGCTGGATTAATGCTTGGCGCCCAGAGATTTCCATGAGGCTTATTGGATTGAACCATAAAACATGGTTCAAACAGGCTGAAATCAGAGTGAGGATCCCAGGCAGGTGAGAGCCCTGCAATGGGCTGAGGGAGGCTGAGCACAACCCAGGGCTGCTTTCAGAATGCCCTGCTGCAAAATGCCAAGGATGCCACAGCAGGAGGTTTCCACCCTGCCTCTTCCTGCTCTCTTATCCTCACAGGAAGGCTGAGAACAAGCAGAAAACCAAGCCTGAGTTCTGACCTTCCTGGGTTTGTTGCCAAGAATCAAACGGGGCTGCCAGTAAACCCAGGTGCAGAGCTGGGCTGAGAGCTAGGAGCTCATTTTGGGAGCCTTACGGGATGGGCATTTAGGGAGGAATGGATCTTCTCAGCTTCCTTGCCGGCTGCCTGGGTTTTGTTGCCCAGGGAGCGCTTGTTGGTGTGGTTCAGAGGCCACGTGGTTGCTTTCTGTTGGCTGGGAGACTAACCTGAGCTTTGCTTGGCAGCTTCCTCGAGGAGGTTACAGCTTCAGGTTTCCGCGGCCGAAGCACCGAGGGCTCCCATGCTGCACCGAGGCCGAGCAGCAGGCGGTGAAGCTGGGGCAGTTCCTGCCTCCCCATCCTCTGTGCTGGCATTGGTGCCTGCATGCAGGAACGTGCCCCAGACTGCAGCACCCACACCGCCTCCGCTGGACGTGGGACGCTCAGAACATCCCTCTGCAAGCACTGCGTGTCTGCTGCCATGCTGCCCTGAGGCTCTGCGCTGCTGATGTGTCCGGACACACGTGAGTCCCCTAACGAACATCTGGTGACATGGCCCAGACCTTCATGTGCATCTCTGGAAGGTGAAGCTGACGGGCACTGCTCAGTTGTCTGTATATTTTGAGTCCTATTAAATAACCCATTTTGGCTGAACCTCTTTTCTATTAAAGAGTGCCACTCCATGCTTCATCTTCTCCATTAACTTCCCTTTACTGTAAGAAAGCTGCACCACTCAGTGCCCCTTTCCTCGCTCCCATGTTCTGAAAAAGTGTTGTGATTTCTATTTAACAATAAAAATTACTCTTGCAGTAATTAAACGTATTGGGTTTGAAAAGAAATAAGAACACTGCAGTGATGGAGCAGAGCTGGGCTAGGAGGTGGCCAGTTGGCATTCTGCTGAGCATGGAGCTGGACCAGGGACAGACAGACAGACAGACAGCGCTGCAGTCCCTGCAGTGCCTCCTGCCAGGAGCATCCAGGAGAGATGCGGACTCTCTGTCCCTTCAAGAGGAATTGGTTTTTTTTCAGAATTACATTTAATTTAGGTACAGGAACTGTGAAAAGGTTGAGTCGAAACAGACATCAGCAGACCGGATGCGTGGCTTCTGGGAACGTCTGCTGCCAATGAACGTGGCTCTCCTTATCTCCTGCCTTCCCGTAATTAAGTAAGACTGAACCTCCCGTTCCCTGAGAGCTCTGCAGGGCTGCTGGATGGAAAGTGCTTGAATTCAGACTCATTTCTCTGGCTTAATTCCCTGAAGCAAGGTCACTGCAAGGCTGGGCGCCTCTCCATCCAAAAACCTTCCCGCAGTGCTGAAGGATTGATGCTTCATGTGCACGGAGCTGCTCCAGGGCTCCTGCATGAAAACAATGGGGTCAAGGCACAGGGCAGGGTTCCCACACATCATTAGGGAGCGTTTCCTTCCTAACTCAGGACCGTCAGCATTGTGGTCAGAGGGATTGGATCCTGCAGGGGTTTCCAGCCCATCACCTTCATCCTGGCACTTAGGAAGCTGACACATTTTGCTGCTTTCAGGACAAATCCCTGCAATGCCACGGTCCTTGGGCAGTGGGGTTGCTGCGGTTCTGGAGGCGGGAGGCAGGGGTACCAACCCAGTGAGATGCCCAGGCTTCATTTAACCAGATCAGGCGGCTCGGTTTCTTACCAGCACGCTGCCAGTTGTGTACTAGCTCCTCTGTGGTGGATTAAGAGACTACAGCTTGCACCAGCCTTTACCAGGGGAAACCCGAGGCTTGCTTTTGCAGCCTCCCTCGTACAACTTTGTGCTTACAGCCCAATGCAAGCACAGAAGGTTTGGTCCAAGCTCAGCACAAAGTCCTTCGGGCCCACAGGTTGGTATTTTTCCCCTTTCTCTCCATATCATGAGCTCTGGGTCTTGGTACAACATGGTTGTTGTGCCAGCACCACATGTTGCCAGCACCTGAGAAGGGCTTGTTCACAAAGTGCTGCAAGTGGGGCTCATGCACTGCCCTGAACCCACCAGCAGACAAGCCAGAGAATTTCTGCACCTCACATGTGATGCCTGCTGAAGCTGAGGTGTGGATTAGGAATTTCTTTTTAACTTCACTCCGGTGCTCGAATGCAACATGCTGCAATTTTTAGCCTCTGGATTTCTGCTCTTGGCTCTTCTAAGGCTTCCTGCTGTGCCAGTGGTTGCATAGGGTGTAACCAGGGGTGGACACAGGGGAATTAATTTGCCTTCTGGTGAGTGCATAGCTCTCTGATGGGGAAGCAGCAGCTCCCAGGGACTGTCTCAGCAAGGAAAGGCTGTAACTTGGGCCTGGGGCATCGTGAACCTAAACCAGGAGCCCCCAGTCCTGCAGTCAACCTGAGCCCTTAGACCCCAAATGTGTCCTGAGGAGAGGTGAGGAGCCACAGCCCCATAGGGAGCACAGCTCCTCCCCACCCAGCTGACCCTTCTAGACAACAGTGCTGTAATTATCTGGAGACAAGGAAAAACACATGCTCTAATTAAACTCAATCCATCTCCTAAGCAGCAGTTTCACACTTGATATCCAGAGGCAAAATGATCCAAGGGACGAGAGGAGTGTTAAATACATAAATAAGCCAAGAGTGTTTGTTGTGCTGCTTTTGCAGTAGGAAGATATTTTGGTATTTGTCACTGAATCAACACATCATAGGGGAGCAGAGCAGCAGCATCAGGGCTGAGCAGAGCAAATGGGACATACAGCAGGAAGGACACAGGCACAAACGGAGACCTTGACCCCACACAGGGGTTGCACTGCAGAACCAGTCATCTTCGTTTTACAGTGCTGTCATTGAGTGCTTCTGCTGCTGCCGTGCCTCCTGCACCCAAGGGCTGCTCCCATCCCGGGGCCACGCGCTGCATTTTGCTGTGGGGAGGCCCACGGAGCTGCTCCTGAGGGACCCCGTGCCAAACGCACCACTGCTGGCAGTGCAAACGGAAACAAAGTGTCCCGGCACACAGACTGCACAGAGGCCGTCAAAACCACGGGTCAGGTTGGTGAGCAGCTGGTAAAGGCCGCGGTTCCTCCATTAGCCCTTGCGGTGTCACTGGGCGCCGTGCGTGCGTCCCTGGGCTGAGCAGGAGCACAGCTCTCAGGCTGGCTGTGGGCAGGACAGGAATGGGGAAGGGGCCGAGGACGTGCCAGGGGGCCGTCACCATGCAGGACATCTCTGTGCACGTGCCGCCCTGCAGACACAGCACAGCCACCCATCCCTGCCCACTTTATGCGCGGGTGCAGGAGCTGGACTCCCTCCTATCTCCCTTCCGTGCGAGCTGTTGATGTTTTCAGCTCTGAATCACTGTTCACATCCCATCCCAACATGAGTCACTGCCGTGGGCTGGAGCAGCCAGCTGCACCCCTGGACTTTTCCAAAGCAGCCTGAGGATTTTTGGGAGCATCCTTAGCATTCCTGGGAGCATCTTGAGGATTTTGGCTTAAATCCTCAGTTCCACCTCCTTGCACTGAGTGTGATGTCAAATGCTTTTTTTTTTTTTTTTTTTTTTTTTTTTTTCCCCAAAGCCCCTTTTACACCACCAGGACACCAGGATGCAGTGAAGGGATGCGCATTAGGATCCACCCCAGCGGACCTGAATTAAAGGAGGTTAATTGTTATTGAACTGCAAATTGGTTTAAAAATACATATATACACATACATGGGGCCTCTCCCTTGGAGATGTCCAGCCCCGTGTGGACGCGGGGCTCAGCAACAGCTCTGGGTGAGACCCTGTGCCCCTCACCTGGCACTGCTCTCATCCCCAGGGCCGGATCCCTGCTCTGCAGTGCTGTGCTGCCCACCTTCAGACACGCAGCACTCAGTGACAAATGCACTGAAATAGGGAAGTGATAATGGAGCATACAGCACTTCCTAACGCCTCGCCAAAACTGCTGAAAACTCGTCAGAGGAAACTAGAAAAGGGAACTGAGGCACTTTGAAAACAACATCCAGCCTGGGGCCGAGCCCTGCAGATGAAGGGCTGCCCGGGTCCTGCAAGGCGGCCAGCCCTGAAGCCATCCCCACCCTGAGCTCCTCTGAGCGCAGATCTGTGCCAGCTGGTGGCTTGTTGCTGTCTGCCGTGGCAGAGAACTGCCAGTGACACGAAGCTGGGAGGGATGATTGCCACCACAGAAGGCTGTGCTGCCATCCTGCAAGACCTGGGCAGGCCAAGAATTGAGGGGAGAGGGACCTGATGAGGTTCAATAAGAACAGGTGTAGGTCGTTCACCGGGGGACGGACAACCCGTACAGCAGTACAGCTGGGGGGCTTAGCTGCTGGAACGAGCTCTGCAGAAAAGGACCCAGGAGTCCCAAATGACCAACAGTTGACCAACGGACCACCAATGATTGACCATGAGACAGTAGTGTGCCCTTGTGGCAGGAAGACCAATGGGACATGGGCTGCACTGCCCAGAGTGTGGCCAGCAGACGAGGGGGCTTCTCCTCCCCTCCGGTCTGTCCTGAGGAGACCACAACTGGAGCATTGGCGCAGTGCTGGGCTCCCCAGTTCAGAGCAGGCTGGGAATGGCTTGGAGAGTCCAGCGGAAGGCTGCAGAGAGGGCAGGGGCTGGAGCACCTCCTGATGGGGACGGTCTGAGGGCCTGAGGCTGTTTGCCTGGAGGAGAGAAGGCTGAGAGGGCAGCTGAACGGTGCAGACCAATATTTGGAGGGTGGGGACAAGGAGCACAGGGCTGGACTTGGTTTGGTGGTGCCCAGCATCAGAACAAAGTGCACTGGGTGCAGACCGGAGCCCAGGAATTTCACCTGAACGTGAGAAGGAATTTCAGTGCTGTGAGGGTGGCAGCGCCCTGTCACTGCTGCTCAGAGGTGGAAAGTCTCCCTCTCTGGAGAGACGCAAACCCACCTGGATGCCTGGATGCAGCATCCTCTGTGCATTCATCTCTGTGCGGAGCCGGGAGTGCTGCACAGACGGCTGGGGCAGGGGGCTGTCACCACCAGCACCAATGGATCCCGTGAGCAGCAGTGATCAATCCATTTATCTTATCCACCTCTTCCTAACAGGGCTGTTTCTCTCTTACTGTTTTGTTGTTGTTTTTTTTTTCCTTGTTCTTTTTTACACATCTCTCTAAACCCATTGGTATTCCCACACTGAGAGTTCAGGACCTGCTCAAATATGGTGGAGGAGAACAAGTGGAAACGATTTTTTGTGCCATGCATTCCCTCAGTTCAGGGAAGGCCTCGACCTTTTTTTTTCTGGTCAGTGCTGGGCACAGACCCTTCCCCCCACCTTCCTTTCTTCTCCCCCTATTTCCAAATCCTCAGCCACCTCAAACCCTCCCTGTGCCATGGGCCGCTTCCCCCCGCTGCGGAAGGGGCCGGGACACGGCACCCCGCTGCCCCACATGCAGACACAGACAGTGAGTCAGAAACAAAGAAGAAAAACCCTCGTGGGCTGCGATTCGCCCTTTCTGGTGAACTCCAGACGTCATACGCACACGGCTATAGATGGAGCTCGGGAGCCCAGGCCAGCCCAGTGCGAGCCCACGAGAGCTCCGCGATGGTGGCGGTGGCGGGGGACGCGGTGGCTGCGTGGCCGAGGACGCGTCACCGGGGCCGGCTGTAACGGGAGAGCGCCCGTGAGCCGCAAAGGGCGAGGACAGAGCGGAGGGGCCCCGTTCTCTCCCGGGGAGGAGCCCCTCGGAGCCCTCCCTGCCCTTCTCCCTCCAGCTCAGCGCCGCGAGGAACGATGAAAAAGAATAATTCGGTCAAACGGGTGAGTGGGATCGCTTCCGCTCAGGGGCAGGGTGGGCCGAGGGGGCTCCGGGCGCTGTGGGGAGGGGGCTCTGCTGCTTTCCAGTTGTGCCTAACAAGCAAGAAAAAACCCAACCGGATCTCAGCAAAACACGGGCCGGCACCCACCGCCCGCAGCCTCCCGTCCCCTGGATCCAACAGCAGATGCGATGCGCAGAGCTTTCCTTTCTGATCGCAAGGAAAGGACCGAACCGAGCGGCACCATCTCTGTGCTGCCGCCTCGGCTCCGTGCCGTGTGCTGTGCCCGCAGATCCTGTCTGCGCCCGTGGGGTTAATTAACCTTAAGCATCAGCCCTGCCGCGGATGTCGCCCTTGGGGTTAATTGCCGATGAAAGGCTCAGAAATGCCGTTTTCACTGCTGCGGAAAAAAAAATCCGTTAGGTAAAATCCTCGCCTGCTCTTCTTTGCGTGTTGTGCAAAGCGAATGGCAGCCCGGCAGCCGTTCTTATATAACGCGCGGGGCTCCA
The DNA here is from genome assembly GCF_019238085.1 of Lagopus leucura. Classification (NCBI taxonomy): domain Eukaryota; kingdom Metazoa; phylum Chordata; class Aves; order Galliformes; family Phasianidae; genus Lagopus; species Lagopus leucura. The sequence continues at coordinate 39,120 of NW_024964125.1, forward strand.
TTCCTGCCCCGTTTCCCGTTGTTCCCGTTGTTGCCCCACGGCTGCAGAGCTGATGGAGCGCAGCTCGGCGAGCAGAGGGGCAGGGAAGGGGAGCGAAGGAGAGAGGGAGAGAACGGGAAGCGCGAATAACACCGTTTCCCTCCGTTTTCTTCCCTTTCTCTTTGTGTTAGGGGCAACAGGATGGAAACCAGCTATCTGCGCAGCCCGAGAAGGTTGGCTGGGTGCGGAAATTCTGCGGGAAAGGCATTTTTAGGGAAATCTGGAAAAACCGTTATGTGGTGTTGAAGGGAGATCAGCTTTACATCTCGGAGAAGGAGGTAGGCTCGGTGTCGTTTTCCTCTCCCTTCCCCCTTTCCTTCCTTTGCATATGAAACGCGCGTTGAGCCCCGACCCACCGCCCCGCACTGGGGGTGGGGAGCACAGGAACCGGCTCTCCAGCTGGGGTTCGCCAGCCCCCTGTGCTCTCATGGCTTCTGTCCCCGTCCCCAGTAAAGCAGGGAAATCCAGGCTCCCCCTGGAATCGTGCCCCCGCTGCTGATGGGCTGCCTGTAGGGTTTCTATGGGATTTAACAGGATGTGACTCACGGCAGCACCCGACTGTCCTCGCAAAGCCGTTCTTCTTCCTTTTCTCGGGATGCATCCATCAGGAAAGGATCCCCAGGCAGGAGCGCTCCTCCCTCCAGCCCCCCGTAGGAGCTGAGTTGTGCCCCAAGGGGGCACGGGGCTGCTTGGAGGCAGGACAGGTACATCGGGCAAAAAAAGACCCGTTTGGGTTTTGGTGGGCCCCCTCCCATGGCACCGTGGGGCTGGGGGCTGCTCAGAGCCGTGCCTGGCCCAACTTCATCCATGAGGATCTGGAGAGAGAGAGTGGTCCTGAGTGTAATTTGATTTAGAGGCTCATTGAAGAGCAGGGGGTCAGGGGCTGTCAGAGCACAGGAATACCTGAAAAGCATCTGGGAAACTCAGTCACGTGCTGGCACTGCACAGCTCACCCCTTGCGATCCTGTTGATGGGGAATTGGTGCTGCTGGCCTTCTGAGAGAGGCCAAGCCACAGGAGACTGAGGCTGCAGGCAGCTCAACCTATGATGAACCTGTAGGGAAGGGACCGTGGCCAAGCCAAGTGATGGTGGGGCTGCTCTGTGCTGTCCCACTTGGAACTGGTAGAAGGGCCCGAGAGAATCTGAGCAACGTACATTGGCTGTGGGGGCTGATGTAGGGGCTGTGGGATGTGGGACAGCGTCAGCAGAGTGTGTTGTGGTGGATGGAGAAGGCATGAAGGGCAGGACCAGAGCAGGGGCACTGCAGTCATTGCCCCATCCGGGGGAGCTGCCCTGTTCTTGGGGCAGCCGGGCCTGCAGGAGGCATGAATACAGGGATTGGTGGCAGTGGCCACGTGCTCCCCAAAAATCTGGGGGTTCTGAGTTCCAAACGGCCGCTGAGCAGCCACGGGGTGCCAGTGCCCAACACTTGGAGGTGTCCTGGGGAGTGTGTGTCTATTTCTTCATGAGAAAAATCTGGTGTGTGTGCAGCTGAAGCTGCCCCGTGGCTCTGCGCTGTGCATATGTGTGTGAAAGGCCATAAATAACATGCAGCAGAGACTGCCTATGTCTTTATATGGAAGAATCTGTGGTGGTGTAGCAATGTGGTTGTAGAGGTACATCTGACTGTGTGCATGTGCACCGAAGTGACTCCATGTGCCTTGGGAAGGGAGAAGCGGCCCGTGCCACTGCTTCCCGAGCTGCTCTGGGCACCTGGCTGAATGGAGAACGTGTGTATGTGCATAGCAGGACGTGTGTGTGTGTGTGTGTGTGTGTGTGTGTGTGCACGGGTGGAGGGCACATCTGTGTGAACTTGTGCATGGGCAGAGGGCGCACGAATGTGCCTGCGTGGATGTGTGTATGAGTGTGTATGTGCAGACGGTTCTGCTGCTTGTGCATGAACACATTTGCATGGATACATCCGGCGTGTGTGCACAGACAGGGCACATATGTGCTGTGTGTGCATGGACAGTGCGCATGTATGTCTTCATGGACATGTGTGGAGTGTGCATGGGTGTGTAGGGGTGTACACGGACAATTGTGTGTGTGCATGGACATTTGTTTTGTATGCATAGACAGAGAGCACACATGTGGGTATGCTCATGGACACGTCTGGTGTGTGCGTGGACAAAGGGCACATGTGTGTGTCTTGCCTGGTGTGTGCCAGGTGTGTGGATGGGCAGTTCTGATGCGTGTGTGCAAACATGAGTGGGCAGACAGAAGGCACATGTATGTGTGTGCAAGGATGTGTATGGCTGTGTCAGGGGTGTGCATGAACAATTCTGGTGTATCTGCGTGGATGGGTGTGCTGTGTGCGTGGACTGAGGGCACACGTATGTGTCTGCATGCACACGTGTGGGGTATGCGTGGGCATTCCAGGAGTGTGCATGGACAGTTCTTTGCTTGTGTGGACACGCGTGGTACGTGTGCACGGATGGAGGGACACGTGTGTGTGTGTGTATGTGTGTGCATGGAGGGACACGTGTGTATGTCTGCAGACAGACAGCACATGTATGTGTGTGCAAGGGCAGAGGGCACACGTGTGCATGGGGTGTGCATGGCCATGACACTGTATGTGCATGGACATATTTGCTTTGACTGCCCATTGCTCTGCTTTTCCAAGACTTTTTGCTCCAAGGCTGCCTGACTTCTAACAGTGAAGCAGCACAGTGAGCCACTCACACAGCAGCAGGTCCCCCTGCATAGATCTGTGCGTTCCACATCACATCCCCAGTACTGCAGTGCACTGGGATTGGCCCAGCAGAACAGGACAGAGGAGAACCTTTTAGTTCTTGACATGCCGCACTGTGCCCTGTGAGAACACACAACTGCTGCTGGGTGAGCGGTGCTCTGCTCTGCTCTCAACTTGTGGGTCACAGCCCGTGGGTTGAAGGGAATTGCACCGTGCAAACCTTGAGGAGCTGCGAGCAGAAATCTCTGACAGAAGTAGAATCCACCGGTGTCTGCAGCGTGAGCACAGAACACATCTCTACTCCAGCAAAAGACCAAAGCACTCCTCCATAAATTGTATTTGCTCCATCAAAACCCTTGGAGTGCAGTGAATGTAGATGGAGTTCCTACATTTAACCTTGGTGCTCCCATCAGCTCCTCTTGGGCTCAGGGCATGTGGGGAGTGGGGAAAGCAAGCTGTGAGCATCAGGTTCTCCGCAGGAGCTCGAAAGTCCCAGAGGCAGGCTGAGTCCTATGGGCTGGGTCACAGTGCAAATCTTGCTGCACTTGCATGGTACCTGCTGAGCATCCCAGCTTTTCCATCTGAGATCTGTGCTTGGCTCCAGTTTGTTCATTTCAGTTGGGAGAAGATGGACTGCATGATTTTGTCTCCTTGGCAGAAAGCAAGTCTGGAAGGAGAGGAAATACTTATTGTTGTATGATAGTCCTGGAGAATGCAGGCAGGGCTTAGGGCTGTGCTCTCACATAGGGCATCAGTGTGACCCGCCTCAGTACTCTTCCCTTCCCTTCCCTTCCCTTCCCTTCCCTTCCCTTCCCTTCCCTTCCCTTCCCTTCCCTTCCCTTCCCACACCAGACTGGAGCTGTGTGGCCATGTCTCTGTACAGAGGTCTGTGCCCCTGCTGCAGGCCAAACCCTGTGAACTTCTGCAAAAACCCCCTTCATTATTCAGCATTTGGTCACCAGCCAAAAAAAGCCTCGGAGCAGCAAACTGCTCTCTGTCGAGCAAAACCTCCTCGGTGTCATTCTTGCATTCCTCCCCTTCTGCTCTCCTCCATCCTGCCTCCTTCCCCCCTGCACACTTCTGGTGGTGGTTGTGATGCTCCCAGGCCCAGCGCTGGTGTTGCTTCCTGCCAGGAAGCCCAGCACTGTCCAGACAGCACGAACAGCACTGTGAAAATTACATTTTAATGAGGAAACGCTTCTCAGGGCTTCCTTAAGCCCTGGCTTGTTTGCTACCAACAGCGTCAGCTCAATTAGCACAAGAGCACTTGAAAAGTAGTCTGTTCTGCTGCTTGTGCAGTGCTGCACCAGTGAGCAATGCTTGGCAGGCCTGGAGCAGCTGTGCATGTGTGTGTGTGTGTTTGTATGTAAGTGTGTGTGTGTGTTTGTATGTAAGTCTGTGTGTGTGCACGTGTATTTGTGTGTGTGCATGTGCATGTATATGTGTGCATGGCTGTGTATGCTTGTGTGTGCATGTGTGTGCATGTACACATATGTGCATGTTTGCGTGCCTTTGTGTATTTACGTGTGCATATGCACGGATGTGTGCACATGTGTGCACGTGTGTATTTGTGTGTGTGCATCTGCATGTGAGCGTGTGTGCATGTGTGCACGTGGCCTTATGTTGTTCTGTGGGAGGTTGTGGTCGGACAGGAGGGAGCATTTCTTTGCTGAAGGGCTGTGAAGCACTGGCAGTGCTGCCCAGGAGAGAAATGGAGCTGCCATCTCCAGGGGGAACTGAAGAGACACGTGGATGTGGTGCTTATGGACATGGTTCAGGGTTGGCAGCGCTGGGACAGTGGTTGCACTTGGTGGTTTCAGAGTTCTTTTCCAACCGTAATGATTCAGTCTACGAATGTGTGTGTGCACAGCAACACCTGGGGCTCCCATGCGTGGTCCATATGTGCAGTGCATCCTGCACAGATACTGCCTGTAGGGAGGCTGCACAGCACGACATGCAGCAAGCAGCAGCGCTTAACCATCTCACGCACACGGCTCCCCTGAGCTTAGCTACAGTGCGTGGAAATGTCTGTCCTCTGCTGTGCGGTGGAGCTGCTGAGGAAGTGAAACTTTGCTCCGAGCTGGAGAGGAGAGGGCTGCCTGCTGCTGGCTGCAGCACTGCTGTGCTCTGCTGCTTGGTTTGGTCTCTGGTTGCGCCTGGAGCCACGTGGTCACCTCTTGGGTGTCTGGTGGACGCACCACACTCGGTGCCTTGTGATTTCCTGCAGCCTTCTGTGTGGGTTCTGAGCACAACTCAGCGGGGCACTGCTCTAAACAAATCCTCCAAACAAACCCAAAGGAAGGCAAACCTGAGGTCCTCTCCTCAGCTTTCAGAGCTGGAGAAATGTTAATTGCCCATGGTATCACCCAGGGGTTACGTTAACTACTTCAAGCCACGCTCAGGGGATGAAGGGTAGATGTCACATCTATGCATAAAGTCATAGAATCATTTGTTGGAAGGGAAGCTTTAAAGGTCATCTTGTCCAACTCCCCTGAAATGAATGTGTGCCCCAGCCCCAAAAGAGCAGTGAGGGGCTGAGCCTGCCCCTAATGACAGCCCAACACCATCCCTGTAGTGCTTGTGGATGTGGCCTGTGCCCAGTTCTCTGAGGTCTTAGCATCTCTATGGACACGTGGCAGTTTGATGGAGAGATGTTCTGCACCTCATGCAGGGCTGGGGAAGCTGGAGGTGCTCCTCCTGCAGAATGGCTGCTCCCAGGGACGAGGCTTTGGGCTCCCTGCAATCACGGCGTGGGCTCAGTGTGTGAGATAGGAGGGCTGGGGAGTCCCACTGACCTACATCTGTGAACATCTGGAGCGAGGACTGCTCACAGCTGGGCTCAGGGGATCGGCTTCTCCTGCCCTGCAGACAGGCAGAGCTAAATTCGGCCCAGATTCTTGGAAAGAGGTGGATTGCAGGATGGCACTGCAGCGAGAGGAAAGCTGATTAGAGATGCCCGGGGTGGACAGACAGATATGTATGGTGTGCTGCTCATAAAAGCCTATACACAGATTTCTGCTTTGAGCAGCAGTCAGAGTTTGCTTGCAGGCTTTGGGGCTGCACCCAGTGCTTGGGGACAACCTGGGGACCGATGCAACCACAGCCACTGAGCACGGCCATATGGCTCATCTCAGTTGGTTACAGCATTTTTGCCAGCCTCATTGTTTACACTGACTGAAAAATCGTGGAACATTCCTTCCCTGTCCCTGAAAACAAGGGCTGAAATATATACCAAAAGTGATGGAGTCCCTCCAAGGAATCACCCACCCCCAAAAGCAGCTGTCAGGCTCCAGCAATACCGTGGGGCTAAAAATAGGAAGCACTAATCTCTGTCCCTCCAGTGTTTGGAGTGCTGTCCCAGCAAAGCAGTGAGTGCTGTGGGACTGCCTCATGCACTGAGCAGCTGGAGATCCTCCCTGCAGGCAGCTCCTGTCCTCGCTGCTCGCACCAGTTCTGCTCTGTGGGGGGTGCGCAGGCACAGGGGCAGCACAGCCTCCCCTTTGGAGGTGGCAGAGGTGGTTTGCTGATTTGCTGGGGGTCCCAAAGAAATTCTGGAGAACAGCAGGAGCCAACCTTGGGGACCACAGTTTTCATTGTCCTTCTAAATACAACTCCTTCGTGCTCAGAAAGGCAAAGCTATCATGTGGGAAAGCTCTGTTTCTCCTCCAAATCCAAGCAGAGCACCACCAGATAGTGCTGCCTGTGTACTCGTGCCCTAGATGGATGATTCTTGCATCTCAGCACTTGCTCTGGGTGTGCATTATGCACCCAGGCACCCGCACCATTTGCACCTGCGCCTGCTGACGCCCACACAGTTCTCATTTCTTGTTATTTTGCAGGTAAAAGATGAAAAAAACGTGCAGGAAACGTTCGACCTGAGCGATTATGAGAAGTGCGAGGAGCTCAGGAAGTCCAAAAGCAGAAGCAAAAAGAACCACAGCAAATTTACCCTAGCTCACTCCAGGCAGCCTGGAAACATGGTAGGCAAGCACGCAGAAGGCCATCAGCCCCGGTTTGCTGCAGCTTCTGTGGATGGCACCGGGCAGTGAGAGCAGTGCAGGAGTACAGAGTGAGCTCCTGGTTTAACACGGCCCAGTCCTCACCTAGGGACTGCTAGCAGCAGTGAGAGCTGCAGGGAGGAGCGAGATCCCCGCTGCTGTAGGGCTGCTGTGCCCAGTGTGGCTGAGCATGCAGCTCTGGGTCCAAGCACTGACTTTGGGAAAGCAGAGATCAGGACATCTGCCACGAGATGGGACGGAGCTGTTGCACCCGACAGCTGCTGTTCTGCTGACTGCACTCTTTATTCCCTGGGGGGCTGAGGAAGGCAGGGATGCTGATGCTGCATGCCTGGATTTGGGCAAAGAGCTGCAGGGAATTTTTTCCAAGAGCACTGGAAAGCAAAATGGTGCCCAAATGGGGCACAGCTGTCAGGATGCAGGAGCCCCAGCGGCCTCAGCTCCTCGCAGACAGCGGCAGTCTCCATCTCACACCGTCTCTGGCACAAATGCACCCATGCACAGCCCTACACGTGCTCTGGGTTTGCAGTCCTCGTGCTGCTATTCCAGTGCAGTGGGCTTGTCCACCTCACACTGTGCTAAAGAGTGTATAACAGTGTGCTGTGCAGGAAGAAAGGAGAAGGGGAAAATGGAAAGTAGCCGCGCTGTCTTCCAGCAGCTTCAGCAGTGGAGACAATCAAACCAAAGGGTTGGAAGCCAGAACTCATTTTTGCTGAATATCTAGCTTATAAAACTTAGGCTGTGGATCCCCTATAGAAGCCATATTTTCAAAATTGCTCAGCCCTCAGCATGCACCTAAAATTGGGGGTGGCAGCAGATAGGTGGCACAGAGCAGCAGAAGCACGCGGTGGCCGAATGACCCTGGGTGGGGGGCAGCATCTGCACAGTGCGAGCACTGACCTCAGTTCCCTCCTTTTAGGCACCAAATCTCATCTTCCTGGCCGTGAGTCCAGAAGAGAAAGAGTCCTGGATTAATGCCCTCAACTCCGCCATCACTCGTGCTAAGAACCGCATCTTAGATGAGGTGAGCGGGGCACTGGGCCTTGCCTTTAATCCTGCATGAAACTTTCAGATCTCTGCAGCCCCAAACCCCTTTAGGGTGGGCTCTTCGGACCTCTGGGGCAATTTGAACCCCCAGACCTGAATTAATGGTTGAGAACTGGTGGTGTGTCTAATGCTGCCTTGCAGGGCTGCGGCACTGTGCTGGAATCAGAGCGAGCCTCTGGTTTAACATACCCAAATCTCCAGCTTCCCATGCTTTGGGGGGTTTCCTTCCATCCTTGGAGCTCAGCATGTTGTGTGCTCATGTTTGCAAAGGAGCTTTAAGCTGTGGAACTGAATTAAGGAATTAACTGAAAACCAAAATAGCCCTGTGCTATCTTCAGCCTAATGACATGGCACCATCTGTCACCCCCGCCCAGCCCATCCTCATCCCTCGCAGCCCTCCTCTCTGCTGCCAGAGCTGCAGTTTGGAAGTGTTGCAGCATTTCGCTGCTGTCTTGCATTCATGCTTCACACCAGCTACTTTTGATCTCAGATCCATCTCCTGCACACTCAGCTTGTTGCAATACAGGCAGCCCAGTGCTCTTGGCTCTTGTGGACAGCAACACAAATTTCTGCAGAGGAAGAACTGAGGGCATGGCACAGGGAGAGCTTTACAGCAGCAAGTAGCACATCAAAACAATGGGATGGACTGCTTGGAGGAGAAGTAGGAGCAGAAAGTGTTTACAAATAGATCCAACAGATAATAATAAGGAATGACTCCAGCAGATCCAAAGGGATGGAGCAAGGAGCTCTGATGTGGGTTGAGTCCCCACACCCCAGCGCAGGTCTCCTTGCAAAGGATCACACTGCATGCATCCCATGGATCCCAACCCCACAGACTGAAATACTGGAAAACCGCAAACTAAATCTGAGTGTGGGAGGTGGTCTTTGCAAGGCAGGATTCTAGCCAGCAGCCTTCGGGGCAAGAGCCTGGCCCATCGGCATGTGGAGAAGCTCTGCGTACGGCCAGGTCACAGGGAGGGGGAATCCTGGGTAGGTAAGTCATGCTTTGTCACCCCTTCAGGTCACTGTCGAAGAGGACAGCTACCTCGCCCACCCAACGCGGGACAGAGCAAAAATCCAGCACTCCAGACGCCCTCCGACACGGGGACACCTGATGGCTGTGGTATGTGTGGCAAACACCAGGCACCTGTTTGGGTAAAATTTCCTTTATCTGCTTCATGTGTCAGGAGGACCCAGTGCTTGAGCCCTGGCCATATCCTAAGAAGTAGGGCTCTCCTGGGCCATCAGACCTTTGTTCTTGTATTGTGCAAAGTGACAGATTGAAGCAAGCTTTCCTGATGCTGAAAATGAAATGCTCCTTCAGTGTCCTGATGCTGAATGGCCTGACAGCTGGGAACTTGGCACAGCTCATAGAACCACGGAATGGGTGGGGTGAAAGGGACATTAATGATCATAGAAGCATGGAATCACAACACGATTGTGTTGGAAGGGACTGTAAAGATCATAGAACCATGGAAATCACAACACTGTTGTGTTGGAAGGGACATTAATGATCATAGAACCATGGAATCACAA
>NW_024964125.1:48459-54775 GCF_019238085.1 Lagopus leucura
TCACAACACGGTTGTGTTGGAAGGGACATTAATGATCATAGAACCATAGAACCAAGCAATCACACACATGATTGGCTTGGAATAGTCCTTACAGATTGCAGAACCACAGAATCACAGCAGCATTGGGTTGGAAGGGACCAGACAGCCCCTCAGCTGCCAGTACCTCAAACCCAGCCTATCAGCAGCTCAGCTACGCTTTCTTTTATTCCTAGCCCAGATTTCCAGCCAGGTGATGCATGTCTCAGGCGTGGGCCTGCTCCTAACGCAGCTCTTTGCCTCCCCAGGCATCTACCTCAACCTCTGATGGCATGCTGACTCTCGACCTGATCCAGGAGGAGGACGCCTCGCCGGAGGAGCACAGCACCTGCGAGGAGAGCTTCCGCGTGGACCTGGACAAGTCAGTGGCACAGCTGGCGGCCGGCCGGCGCCGCTCAGAGTCAGAGAACGTCAAAGCACCGGAGAAGGGCCGCACCGGCAGCCTGCCGCAACGCGAGGTCACCTCCTGGGACAGACCCGCGCAGCGCAAAGACTCCTTGGACAAAGGGACCGTGTACACCCCGCAGGTCCCCAAAAAACTGTCGCACTCAGAAAAGAATAAATGTGCCTCCATGGAAGAGATCCTGTCGCGGCGGGACTCGGCGCACCGCGCGGCGCTCAGGAGGGGCCTCGAGGCTCACTGCACCGATGCGGAGCCGGAGCAGCTGTCCCGGCTGCAGGAACTGGTTGCACTGAAACTGGAAAAAACTCAGGAACTGCTGACAGAGGTGAAGGGCTACGGAGAAGGCAAGAGGAAGGCGAAAGACTGCACCGCCGGCACCACCACCACCTTCTCCTCCTCCTCCTCCTCCTCCCGGTCGGACTGCGAGCGGATCCTGCAGGAATCGGAGCGGCTGCTGGGTGAAGCCTCCTCCACCTGGAGCCAGGCCCGGCGTGTGCTGCAGGAGGTCCGCGAGCTGCGGGATCTGTACCGACAGATTGAGCTGCAGCAGGTGGACTGCAACCCCAAACAGAGCTCACAGTACAGGAAGAGCATGATGTGAAGGCAAGCCTGGGGACAGGGGAGTGGGAGGGCTGTGCTTGGGCTTTTTTATTATCATAATTATATACAGTGTTCAAATGAGTGAAAAGGTGCCTGGTATCCGGATTTGCTTCTCAGAGCTTGAAACCTTCCTTCCCTCCATCACCCTGCGTGTTCCACTAAACCCACTGCAGTTCACACCTCCGTTTCACACTGCAGCCCCAGAAAGCACCGTGCCCTCCCCGTGCCCTGCATGCCCCGAGCAGCCACACACCACGCTGGGGACAGCACGAGCCCTGGCTTTGCTGCTCTAGATCTGAGCTGTCCCCTGCGTCCTAGCTCCTTTGCCAGGAGCCTTGTCTCGCTCTTGGGAATAAACAACTAAAAATACAAACAGGTTTCCGTCCCAGCGACGCTTGCAAGTCCCCATGATCCAGGAATTGCCTTGGAGGTGCTTGGGAGCTCGGTCTGACCTCAGGTTTCTGCAGTGGCTCTTGGAGAGTTTCCAGCAGGAGGGCAGCAGGGATTCAACCCCAGCTCCAGCCTGCACTGCCAAACCCAACCTGGCAGCTCCACGTCTTCCATTCTGTGCAAATAGAGGATGAAAGCCTTGAACCTATCTGTCGGTGGGGTTGTTTTGGGGCGTATTTTTTTCCACTTAAATTTCTTTTTTATTATTATTATTTTTTGCCCCTTTGGGGAAATGGAAAAATCAGGGTTGCCTATAGGCAGCGGCTGGGTGTTGAGACGTCTCAGAGGCTTTCAAGTACACCAGTGTGGTATCATCCAATTGTTACTTTTTTTATTAAGAAACTTAATTCCCTTGCAAATAATCCATGGCAGTATTAAAACCAACAGAGTTATTTCCTGGTCGCGGGTGGTGGTGTCTGTTTTCTTTGAATGGTGGCTGTCCTGTTGGCTGCGCTGCTACCCAGCACTGTGCTGCAAGGAATGCAGTTCTGTTTGCTTTCAATTAGCCCTCCCCCGACTTTCCTGCTGGAATTAACCATTAAAGTGCTGCTGTTGGCACCGGGTTGCTGAAGACTTCATTAAAGGCAAACTTCCAGCCTGCCCCTTTCACCACTCCTGGCTCTGGTGTGGCTCATTGCCCACTTTAAGGGACACTGTTGAAGGGGCAGCACTCATTCATTCAAGCTCTGTTGCAGAGCTGCTACAGTGCAGGGGAACACATTTCACCCACCCAGCACTTCTTTTATTTTCTTCCTTGTTACCTTTTCTGTCTGCCTGGGTGCACCAGAGGAAAAAACATAATCCCTCAAAGAGATTAAGGGAGAATGCATGTGAGCCACTCTGATAAAACCCTTCCCAGACAGCTCTTTGATCAAGAGAACAAGAAAAATATGCAAATTCCAGGTGTGACACTGCATTAAAATTAGCCGCGTTTTCAAAGTAGTCTGAAACCTGGGGTCTGATTTGTGCTCCTTGGGGTGGGAATGGCCCCCAGGCGTGACGCACCAGCTTGATGTCGCTGTGTGAGCATGGAAGCACACCTGGCTCTGAGCGTGCGGGGCCCATGGACCCCAACCAAAAACCAAGCGGTTTTAAATGGCGAGAATAAAAACGGGCTGCTGAGCAGTCAGAGCAGGGATTGGCCATCGGGCAGTCATCCAGAGCAGAATTTTTTTTAAGTAACCGAAGTTTCCTGTATTACTGTGCTCCTTCAACCAGGTTTTGAGACTGAATCCCATGTAATGAGACCTGGGATCTGGGCACAGCATTGCCATCCCTCGGGCTCTGAGACAAGGCATCAAGCAGCAGGGCAGGAGCGTGGGGGGTCCGACCCTTCGGAGCAACCTGTGCAAGCCCTTTTTCTTGCATTAAGGACCTTCAGAGGAAGTGATGGGGCTGAGAGAAGATGCACAGATTTACCTGCCAGAATGCAATCCCAGCTGAACAAGCATGGTACATTGTGCTGGGATGGACACAACTTGATTTAGGGTGATTTTCCATGTGTGCAGCATAAAGTCCCATCTTCATATTGGTCTCTCCCTCCCTTTCATCACTGTTGAGCAGGTCTTAGGAAGGTTCAGAATTTCCAAAGCTGACTGGCAACTGTCTCTCATAATATGTTCCTGATAGCAAGCATCATTTCTGCGGGGCAGAACGTACTGGGAGGGGAAAACTGTGCTCTTCACAAAAATACCTATAAAGTTATCCATAAATTAGCAACCCCTGGCTGAACACACTGAGCTAACAGAAAGGATAGAAAGATAACTAGATGATACAAATGAAAGGTTCCTTCCAACCAAAGCCATTCTGATTCTGTGATCTCCCACCTCTTCTCCCAGGTGGGCTGTTGTTCTGCCCTCTTTATATGTTTTTATGTTAAAAATTATTTCAAATGTTGCAGAGTTCCCCCCATCCATCCGACTTCTGGGATTAGAGCTGAAAAGCCAATTATGAGCAAGAATGGCAGGTGCATGGAAAACCGTGATGCCAGCCGTCAGGTGCCACTGCACAAGCTCAGCAAATGGGGCCAGGGGCTCCCAGAGTGGGAGTCAGCCCTGTGCCATTCTCTGTTCTGCCATGGAAAGGCAGAGGAGCTGGACACCGTAGTTCAGGACCTCACTTTCTTACTGAGTCACGTTGGAAAAGACTGGGTAGAAATTCTGTTGGTTTTTTTCTTCTTTGAAAAAAAGAAAAAACAAAACAAAACAAAACTATAATAAACCTCTGCAAAGGATTCCAGTAGTTTTGGAGTTGGAATGTGCAGGAGGGCGCTCAGCACAGTGACTTTGAGCCCAACCCAGCAGATGCGCAGGAAGGTGAAGCCCTGCACACCGGGAACCTCTTCATCATCTCCAGGACACAAAGCCTGATGTCTTCAAACCCCATCAGCGCTTCTGCTTTTTTCATGAATGGCATCAGGCAGCAATTTTTTAGGAAGACCATGTTTTACCACATGAGTTTTACCACAAGACAGCAGATGAGTGGCAGAGCCTACCTGGAAGCCAGGAGCTTTTGTGTTTTGCTTTCATCCCTGTGGTGGCCGCATCTGTCTGTAATGCTGTGTTGCACATTTGGAGGAATCGGGGAAAATTCACAAGGGAAGGAGGCAGGAAAATCCTCAGTTATTTACTGGTGTGGAGCAGCATTGGGATCTCAAAGGAACTTCTGGAAAAAAGCAAGAAAGCCACCTGTCTGCTCCTCCTCCCGCTGCTGCTGTGTCTGCCACCGCTCCCTTTGCTGCCAGAATCCAGAGCTATTGAAGACTTTTCCAAATCCCCTCAGATCTGCATTCCCTTCTTTATGCACAGCTGCATTGTAATGAGGAAGCTGCCCTTGATCCAGCTGTGCGATGTTTGTAAACCAGCTTGCACCTACTTACTGTCTTTTGCAATACGAAACAGCTTTCCTTGATTCTGTGGTAGGGAAATATTTCCCTGCTCCCCTCTTCAGTCTCTCTCGTCCCTCCAAAAATAAACTACAAAAAGGCAGAAAGCCTCCCACAGAGCAATCTTCATCCCAGCTTGTATTTCTGGGGCTTTCCTCTCGCCTTCACATCCAGGTCCTGATCTCAGAAGACTTCCCAACCCAGCTGCCCTTCACTGCCCATCCGCCAGCACGGCATTCCCCTTGGCTGGGGCGTTGCGCCCAGGGCCCCTGCCCTGAATGAGCAGAGGTTTCAGAGGGCTGGGAGCTGTTTGCACCCAAGCCACAAGAACCTGAAGCGAACCAAAGGCGCAGGGAGGAACAAAGCAGGGACTTAAAGCTGCCTCTCACTGCAGCTCACCCCACAACCAACTGCCAGCCTTCTGGCAAAGCAAAGGATCTCAGGGACTCAAGAGTTTTAGTTATTTGCTAGAAGGTTGGTTTGGTATGAAGGCAGTGCAGACATCTGAAGGATGCCGTGACACTTGCTGAAGAGCCTGGGGGGCAGTAGCAAGGCTACCCGAGATCAACCTTCATGTCTACCTTGCTGCATGAGAAGGGAGCATTCTCCTCTTCATTTTCTGCATCCAATACTCAAAGGGATCAAATACTGTGTAAACTAGGACAACAAATGGAAAGCTGGCCCTTGCCGTAATGAATTTTCATGCCTAATGAATCATATGGGTTCTTCCTCTACAGTCAGAGCAAAATACGTTTCCAAAAAATCCCAGGAGGGAATTTAAGGAATTGGGTCCTGTCTTCCCCAAGAACATATCAGTGGTTTAGGAATGAAAATGCCTTTGTGTGGGGTGATGGGGCAGGATTCATTTTGCCTGCTATTCGTCCTTTCCCTGCCCAAAGCTGGTACCTTCATAGACATTGACTATTTCAGATGCGTAGCAGGGGGTGGATGAATCACCTTCTGGAGGTACTGATTTCTTTCCTTTACTGTATGCAAGCCCAGACAGAGAAAGCTGAAGGAACCGATTCCCACCTGAAAGCAAAATGCCATGTCGTGTCTCTAACTCCACGGACAGCCTTCGTTTCCACATATGTTGTACAAAGAGGCTTTGAAGGTGCTATTTTTTGCTGCAACTGCTCAATGAATATTTACAAACAAGATACTGGTTTTGTTGTTGCTTGATCTATTCTTTTCTTCTTTGAATTGTATTTCAGTTTCTCCTTTCTTCTTCTTGAAAAGGGGATTCGGGAGGGGGGAGCGGAATGGGTTGTATCAGAAAAAAACTGCACTGATTTTTATGTGAAAGGAACCTTCCATATGTACAGACTCTGGGACATTGTTCCAGTCTGCTGCAGCTCTGTTTACTTTGATTGATTTTAAGGCTGTGATGAAAAGAATTTTTTAAATTAAAGGAAAATAAAATAATAATAAAAAAAGTCTTTCTTAATGGGTCTTGCATAACTAGAATGAAGTGTTATTTCCTGGACTGATATCAAGCACTGCTTCATGTTGATGAATGGCATGTATTAAATAGAGGAAGATGGCATGGAGCTGCTGCAGTGGTCCAGAGGAGGTTGTGGGGATGCTCCAGGAGCATGCAGCTCATTGCACACACTGATGCAGAACCACCAGGTGCCTGCTCAAGGCACGGATGTTGTGCAGCTCTTTGCATTACACAGCTCCCTCCTACATGTCCTTTAAATATCCAGTAACACTCTGCAGTATGAAAGGGAAATGTTTTGTTGCTTTTGCTGCTTGCAGATCCCAATATCTGCTCTCACACAGAGCACAGATTTCATGCCCCAGAGGCACCCAGAGCTACCCAGAGCCCTTCATGTGCCCAGGGGCTCAGACAATCCACGCAGCAGGCTTAAAGGCAGATGGACTTGATGAAGTCCACAGGCCTCCTTCCCTTCCCTTCCCTTCCCTTCCCTTCCCTTCCC
>NW_024964126.1:0-2180 GCF_019238085.1 Lagopus leucura
GGGGAGGTGAGGGAGGGGATCCTATGGCGTTCTATAGGGTCTATGGGGAGGAAGATGCGATCCTATGGGGTCCTATGGAGTCACGGGGAGCAAAGGAGTGTGCCTATGGGGCAGGGGGGTCCGATGGGGCAAGGGGATCTCCCTGTGGGGCAGGGAGGTCCCTATGGGGCAGGGGGGGTCCCTATGGCGCAGGGGATGCCCCTATGGGGTTGGGGTCTCCTTATGGGGCAGGGAGGTTCCTATGGGGTAGGGAGGTCTCCCTATGGGGCAGGAGGATCCCTATGGAGCAGGGGTCCCCTATGGGGTAGGGGGGTCCTTATGGGGCAGGAATGTCTCCCTATGGGGCAGGGGTTCCCTATGAGACTGGGAGCTTCCTTATAGAGCAGGGATATCCCTATGGGGCAGGGGGTCACTATGGGGCAGGGGGATCCCTATGGGGTAGGGAGGTCTCCCTGTGGGGCAGAGGGGTTCCTACAGGGCAGGGGGGGGTGCCTATGGGGCAGAGGGTGTCCCTATGGGGCAGAGGGGTCCCTATGGGGCAGGGGGGTCTCTATGGGGCAGAGCAGTGTTCCTATGGGGTTGGGGTCTCCCTATGGGGCAGGGGGGTTCCTATGGGGTAGGGAGGTCTCCCTATGGGGCAGAGGGGTCCCTATGGGGCAGGGGTTCCCTATGAGACTGGGAGCTTCCTTATAGGGCAGGGATATCCCTATGGGGCAGGGGTGTCGCTATGGGGCAGAGCGATGTTCCTATGGGGTTGGGGTCTCCATAGGGGGCAGGGGGGTTCCTATGGGGTAGGGAGGTCTTCCTATGGGGCAGAGGGGTCCCTATGGGGCAGGGGATGCCACTATGGGGCAGAGCGGTGTTCCAATGGGGTTGGGGTCTCCCTATGGGGCAGGGGAGATGGGGGGGAAGGGAAAGGGGGGGGGGGGGAGGGGCGGTGGGTCCGTGTGGCCCCGCCCCCTTCGATGACGTCATTTTTTGGGGAGGGGGGGGGGATAAAAGGAGCCCCCCCAGCACCGACAGCAGCAGAGACTGCAGGTGGGAGTGAGGAACTGGGAGGGACTGGGAGGAACTGGGAGGAACTGGGAGGGACTGGGAGGGACTGGGAGGAGATATGGGGAAACTGGGAGGGACTGGGAGTGTCTGTAGGGAGACTGGGAGGGGATACTGGGAGGAACTGGGAGGAAACTGGGAGGGACTGGGAGGGACTGGGAGGAAACTGGGAGGGGATACTGGGGATACTGGGAGGGACTGGGAGGACTGGGAGGAGATATGGGGAAACTGGGAGGGACTGGGAGGAAACTGGGAGGGACTGGGTGAGACTGGGAGGGACTGGGAATGGAGTGGGAGGGACAGGGATGGACTGGGAGGAGATACTGGGGAAACTGGGAGGGACTGGGAAGAAACTGGGAGACTGGGAGGGGATACTGGGTATACTGGGAGGGACTGGGAGGAAACTGGGAAGACTGGGAGGGACTGTAGGGAGACTGGGAGGGGATACTGGGAGGGACTGGGAGGAAACTGGGAAGACTGGGAGGGACTGTAGGGAGACTGGGAGGGGATACTGGGAGGGACTGGGGGGAACTGGGAGGCACTGGGAGTGTCTATTAAGGAGACTGGGAGGGACTGGGAGGAACTGGGAGGAAACTGGGAGACTGGGAGGGGATACTGGGGAGACTGGGAGGGACTGGGAGGAAACTGGGAAGACTGGGAGTGTCTATAGGGAGACTGGGAGGGGATACGGGGATACTGGGAGGGACTGGGAAGAAACTGGGAGGTACTGGGAGTGTCTATTAAAGAGACTGTGAGGGACTGGGAGGGACTGGGAGGGGATACTGGGATACTGGGAGGAACTGGGAGAGACTGGGAGTGTCTATAGGGAGACTGGGAGGGGATACTGGGATACTGGAAGGGACTGGGAGGAAACTGGGAGGGACTGGGAGTGTCTATTAATGACACTGGGAGGAACTGGGAGGAAATGTGGGTAAACTGGGAGGGACTGGGGGTGTCTGTAGGGATACTGGGAGGGGAGACTGGGATACTGGGAGGAACTGGGAGTAACTATAGGGATACTGGGAGGGACTGGGAGGAAACTGGGAGGAACTGGGAGGAGATACTGGGGAAACTGGGAGTGACTGGGAGGGGATATAGACAAACTGGGAGAGACTGGGAGCTACTGG
>NW_024964127.1:0-301 GCF_019238085.1 Lagopus leucura
CCGAAGCCCCGACGCTCCGTCACCGCGTCACCGCGTCCCCGCGCGGGGGGAACCGCAGCGCTTCCGCCACCGCTCCGCGTCCCCGATGTCGACGCTGTGCGGGGAGCCCCAGTCCCGATCGAAGGAGGCCTGGAGCTGCGCCCGCAGGCTGAGCTCCGAGCCGGGGGAGGCGGGCGGCCCCGCGGGCTGCAGCACCAGCGCCGAACCGGCCGTGCGCTGGAAGTAATCGGCCGACCAGTTGGACGTTCCTGCGGGGACAGAGCGGCGCTGGGGGGCGAGGCGGGGGGGGGGGGGGGGGGGG
>NW_024964127.1:401-1590 GCF_019238085.1 Lagopus leucura
AAGGTGGAGGGTGAGGGGGTCCAAAGGTGGGACCCAAAAGTGGGGTGTGGGAGGACTCAAAGGTGGGGGGACCCAAAGGTGGGACCCAAAAGTGGGGCGTGGGGGGACTCAAAGGTGGGACCAGAAATTGGGGTGTGGGGACACAAAAGTGGGGGGACCCAAAGGTGGGGTGTAGGGGGACCAAAGGTGGGACCCAAAAGTGGGGTGTGGGGGGACCCAAGGGTGGGACCCAAAGGTGGGGCGTGGGGCACAAAGGTGGGGGAACTCGAAGATGGGGGCACAAAAAATGGGGCACGGGGACACAAAGATGGGGGACCCAACAGTGGAATGGGGGAACCCCAAGTTGGGGTATGGGAACACAGAGACGTCGGGACCCCAGTTTGGGGTATGGGGTCCCGACAGTGGGATACGGGGACCCAAAGATGGGGGTCCGATGGTGGAGCCCCGCTGCCGGCCCCCCCAAAAACCCCCCCCGCCCCCCCCTCACCGATGTAGGCGGCCTTCTCGGTCACCATGAACTTCTGGTGGCTGACGCGGGCGTAGGGGATGCGGGACTGCGCCGCCGTGGATGGGACCACAAAGAGCCTCTGCGGTGGGGACACGGCAGCTCTGGGGTCACCAGTGCTGCTATGGGGCACCCAGTGCTGCTATGGGGCACCCGGTGCTGATATGGGGCACCCGGTGCTGATATGGGGCACCCGGTGCTGATATGGGGCACCCAGTGCCATTAGGTTGTCCCCCACCCCCACTATTTGGCAGCACCCATGACCCCCATGTGGCACTGGCAACAGTCACTATTTGGCAGCAGCCACGACCCACCTTTGGCAGCAGGCACGCTCACTATTTGGCAGCACTCGTGACCCCCCTTTGGCAGCAGCCACGATCACTATTTGGCAGCACTCGTGACCCCCCTTTGGCAGCAGGCACGCTCACCATTTGGCAGCAGCCACAACCCCCCTTTGTCAGCAGCCACGCTCACTATTTGGCAGCAGCCACAACCCCCCTTTGTCAGCAGCCACGCTCACTATTTGGCAGCACTCACCACCTGGGCGCTGTACCCCGTGCTGTTGTCAGCCATGGCCGCCAAGGACTTGAGGAAGGGGAACATGGCGGCCTTGGAGTGCGCCCAGCAGCCGACCAGCAGCTTCACCTCCACCCTGCGCTCAAACACGGCGCGGCGCAGCCGGTC
>NW_024964127.1:1600-3596 GCF_019238085.1 Lagopus leucura
TGGGGGGGGCCATAACTCCATGTCACCCACAGCCCTGCCAGGACCTGTCGGGGCGCTGGAACTCGCTGGCTGGCAGGTAACTCATCACCGCCACGCTGATGAACTGCTGGGCCGCGTCGATGATGCTGAGCACGGCGTCGAGGTCCTGCGTGCGGCCCGGGGCGCAGAACGACGGCGGGGAGCTCTGGGGGACAACGGGGGGGTCAGCGGTGGCCCTCAGTACAGAGACCCCTCCCCAAATTGCCCCAGAGCACAGCAGGAGTGGGAGGTGGGGGCTGCCCAACTGTGGGAGTGGGGGCTGCCAAATAGTGGGAGAAGGTGCTACCATGCAGTGAGTGCTGCCAAATAGTGGGGGTGGGGGGCTGCCAAATAGTGGGAATTGGGCTGCCAAATAGTGGGAGAGGGTGGCTGCCATGCAGTGAGTGCTGCCAAATAGTGGGAATTGAGCTGCCAAATAGTGGAAGAGGAGACTGCCAAATAGTGGGAGAAGGTGCTGCCGTGGAGTTAGTGATGCCAAATGGTGATCATGGGTGCTGCCAAATAGTGGGAGACTGCCAAATAGTGGGAGTGGGCACTGCCAAACTGTGGGAGTAGAGACTGCCAAATAGTGGGAGTATGTTGCCAAATAGTGGGGGTGGGGGGGGGCCGCCAAATATTGGGAGAGAAGACAAGACTGCCAAATAGTGGGAAAGGGCGCTGCCACGGAGCGAGTGCTGCCAAATAGTGGGAATAAGGGGCTGCCAAATAGTGGGAATGGGGGGCTGCCAAATAATGGGAATGGGGGGGCTGCCATATTGTGGTCACCGGTGTGGCCAAATGAGGGTGGGTGCTGCCAAATAGTGGGAATGAGGGGCTGCCAAATAGTGGGGCTGGGTGCTGCCAAATAGTGGGGCTGGGTGCTGCCAAATAGTGGGGCTGGGGGCTGCCAAATAGTGGGGCTGGGGGCCGCCAAGTGCTGCGCACCGAGAAGTAGAGGGCGGCCGGGGAGCCGTTGATGCGCAGGCGCATGGGGGCGTCCATGTTGAAGGCGGTGGAGAAGTTGTCGGGCCAGGGCGCGGGGATGGAGGCGTTGGGGGCGCCCAGCACCCAGTAGGCCTCAAACACCTTGCGCACGTCCTGCGCCGCGCAGCTGCAGTTGTGCATGGCGACGCCGAGCTCCTTCACCTGCCGTGAGCGGCACAGATAGCGGGCGCCGGCCCCACGCGGCCCCACAGAACACAGCACAGCCCCATGGGGTCACCAAACCCCACACAGCCCCACAAAGCCCCATAGAACCCAGCACGGCCCCACACAGCCCCATGGGGTCACTGACCCCACACAGCCCCACACAGCCCCATGGGGTCACTGACCCCCCCCACAGCCCCACAAAGTCCCACATAGCCCCACAGAGCCCCACACAGCCCTATGGGGTCACCGACCCCAACACAGCCCCACACAGCCCCACACAACCCCAACACAGCCCCACAGAACCCAGCACAACCCTACACAGCCCCATGGGGTCACCAACCCCAACACAACTCCAACAACCCCACACAAACCCATGGGGTTACTGACCCCCATACAACCCCACACAGCCCCATACAACCCCACATGACCCCACACAGCCCTATGGGGTCACCGACCCCCACACAGCCCCACACAGCCCCACACAACCCCAACAACCCCACACAGCCCCATCCCAACCCCTTGGGCTCCCCAACCCCCTCCCCACCCCACAGGACACATCTCCACCCCCCCTGAAGGGGACGCAGTGCGGTTGGGGCCGACGGGGGCCTCAGAGCCGTTTTGTTGGGGCGGATTTGGGGTTTTTTGTGGGTCCCCACCTGGGTGAGGGAGCGCCAGTCCATGTTGGCGCTGCCGATGTAGAGGTGGGCGCCATCGACGACCCACAGCTTGGTGTGCAGCACCCCGCCGGCCAGCCGCCCCACATCCACCACCCGCACCTCAGCACCTGGGGGGCAACGAGTCCCCATAGCCCACATCTGAGACCCCCCCC
>NW_024964128.1:0-35274 GCF_019238085.1 Lagopus leucura
TTTTTTTTTTTTTTTTTTTTTTTTTTTTTTTCCCCTTTAAGAGGCGGTGCCGGGTCCGGAGCCATTTTCCCTTCAGCAGCGGCGGTGGGGGAGCGGAGCTGCCGTCTGGAGCCGGGTGAGGATCCGGGAGGGAATGAGGGTGGGCGGGCGCGACCTCGCTGCCGTCTGTCGCGGTCCGCCCGCCGCCCCACGGGTTCTCGCCGGCGCCCCTTCACCCTCCCGCTCTTCGGTCGCGGCTCGCCTCGGGACCGCGCCGTCCCCTGCGCGGCGGCTGCGGGACGCTCCCCGCCCCGCCTCCCGGCGCGGCCCTGGCGAGCGGCCGCCCCGCCGGGCCCGGTCCTACCGCCCGGCCGTGGGGAGAGCCGGCCCCGTGCCGCCCGCCGGCCGGACTTTCCCGGCCCCGCCCCGCGCCCCCGCCCGCCGGGCACCGTGCCCCCGCCGAGCCGTCGCCCGTCCTGCGGCCCCGCTCCGGGCGAGGTGGCGGCCGTGGTGTCTTTTGTGTGGGTCCTGGGGGCAACGCGGCAGGCGGCCCGCCGAGTTCTTGCGGGAGGGCTCTGCCGCCGTGAGGGAACGCTGGACGCCGCCCTGACGGAGCGCCGGGCGGCTCAAGGTCCCCGTGGGAAGGCCGGCTCCCCTCCCCGCCTTCTCCAAGGCCAAGGTAGAAATAACCTAGGGCGCTCATTCCGGTCTGGCACCGGCTGCGGGAGCCAGGAGGATCTTCCTATAGGACAGCTGTTTTGGCTCCCTGCGAGGAATGAGTTGCTGACTCAGTTTAACGTCTGCTGTCTTAAAGCCTGCTTCATTACAACTCTGATGCGATACCTGCTGCTGGAGTGCCTGTTGTCCATCGGCTCCCAGTGCGATGAAATCACTATCTAAGCTTTTTCTCGAGAATCCTCTTGGTTGCACTACTGCTTGGGAAACCGGGTTTTGTGTCTGCTGTAACTTTCTCTTGATTCTTTTCAATGAAGTACTGGCTTTGCTGGCAGGAAGGCAGCACTTCTGTGAGCCCGGGCCTCCCCTGGTTCAGAGGATATGGCATCAGGCATCGGATCTCCGTCGCCGTGCTCGGGGGGCAGTGATGATGATGAGATGGAGATTCTGCTGAACAGTGCTATCCCCCAGCATCCAGGTATTGAGGGCCTGCAGGGCATGTGTGTGAGGTAGGGTAATGCTGTCCTTGAATTGGATATGTGAAATAAATGCTCCATGAAGGAATGTCCCTTCGACTAGGAGTTGGCATATGTTTTTGATTTTTACTACTGGAATCCTAGTTCCAGTAGTGGAGCAGACTTTGTTCCAGGATGTCGCAGGTTGTCAGGGGCTCATGCTCTGGGGGAGTGAGCAGTCAGTGGTATGTCCAATTTTCACCAAAATGTCCGTGAGTTTCACATTCACTGAATGGGGGGGCTGAGGGGGAGCTGTGTATGTGAAAGGGGAGGATGTCTGGCTGCTTCATCTGGGATCTCAGGCTTGCTGCTGTCCAGAGCATACTGCCCTGGGCTCTTGCATGACCCACTTTTTCTTTGCCACACCCAATTATTGAGGCTTCTGGTGGCTCATTTTTTGTACTACCTACTCACCTTTGCTTTTCAGGTAGTCTTTGTACCTTGCCTTGTCCATTTTGCATGCATCCTCATCTACATGAGACTGGGGTTAGAGCTCTGGGTACTCTTCTGTTTTGAATGTTATTGATGTGTGTACAAAGCAAGCCATCAACATCTGGCTTCTCTGCTTCCTTGCAAAAAGGGATCGTATGTATCCTGATGTGCTGGGCTGTAAGGCAAATTTGAGTTTTCCCACCAAGCCATACCTGTTGTAGTATCAAATGAGAAGACGTTGCAGGTGGAGAGGCAAAATGTTGAAGGCTTGGGTTTTTTGTTTGCTTGGCTTTTTTCTAGAGTTTTGACTCCAGCTGCATTTGGTACCTCTTAGGTGGAGGGGAGACGGTCTTGAAGCCTTGTGAGGAAAATCTTGTTGGGAAAAATAACTGTTAAAATTGCTGCAGACTTGAGAGCTTTAGGGAAAAGCAATGGAAGGGGTGGGATACTTAGGCTCTGTGAAAGAACTAGCTGGAGAAGATGTGGAATCCTCATAGGAGCTGGTGTTGTAGGACTGTGTGAGCAAAGACTTGCTAATTAGTTGGCACAGTGGCAGGACTGCAAGACCCCAAGTTCCAAGAGCTCTACTTCTGCTTCATCTGCCTGCTGCAGCTCCCTGACCTGTGGCTTCCTCCATCCTGCCCAGCTCCTGTGGTCAGGAGGCCATTTTCCCTTGGAGGGAGAAGGAGTGACTCTGGCTGTGTGCAATGGGCGGGGCAGCAGGAGAGAGCGAATGGCTGGGCTGCTCTCAGAGCTTGCCACAAAGGAAAGGGTTGCCTGGCTCTCCCCGGGGTCGGGAAAGGTAGGGGCACAGATGGAAGTGATGGTGGTAGGGAGTTGGCTGCTTGTCCCTGCGCTGGGAGCTTGCTTGCTAGCTGATGACAAAGAGGGAAGGGGTGGAGAGAAAGCTATGTCAAGTCTGGATTAGAATTGAGTTGCTAAGTAGCAGTCTACCTATGGAGGACAAGTAGTGACTTGCTGGACTGTGTTTTGAATGTATTTTAATACCTGTAAGCTGTAGGATGTTCTATTCTGATGAAAAGAAGTTAAATACTTTTTTATTCTGGAGAACTGAAACGTTATCTTCAGGTTCTCAAACGTACTTTCTAAATGTAATCACTGTTTTAATTCCTTTAGATATGGTAATCTACTCTGTGCCCTTGTTTTTCAGTTAAGGCACACTTCTCGTGCCTAAGAGCTGCTTTGCTTGGAGAAGGAATATTGTGGAAGTGGGCCTTGTTGGAGGGAGGAAGGGGTGTGTGGTAGTAATTTGCCATGTGATTGACTAGTAAATGTTGTGAACAGTAACAAGGTACAAACAATAATAGGGTAAGCAAGCACTTGTGTGTTTGTAAGTATGTAGCAAGAAGCAGACAGATTCAGTGATGTCTGTGAAAAGTGGGCTGGGCTGTAGTGTGCAAATGGACTTTGAGTGGGATGTCACCTCTTCCCCTCCAGAACATGAAGAGGAGCCAGAAGAAGAGCTTCTGTCGGAGGCTGAGACACTCAAAATCAAGAAGAAGAAGAAACCCAAGAAACTAAAGGAACCCAAAGTGCCCAAACTCAGCAAGCGTCAGAAGAAGGAGGTAAGGGAAAGGATGTCTCAAATCATGCTCTAAAATATTGCTGTGGGGAGAGGAGGCTTGCTTTGTTGTTGACTTTTGACAGCAAACATCTGTATGAATCCTTTAGAACTTGGGTAGTATGGTATTTAGTGCTTATCCAGGGTATTTTCTCACAGCTGCCTGATCTTCTCTCTCCCTCCTTCCCCAGCTTGGGGACAGTTCTGGTGAGGGCAATGAGTTTGTGGAGGAAGAGGAGGAGGTTCTGCGCTCTGATAGTGAAGGCAGTGACTACACTCCTGGAAAGAAGAAAAAGAAGAAATTAGGACCGAAGAAGGAAAAGAAAAGCAAAGCAAAGCGCAAGGAGGAAGAAGAGGAGGAGGAAGAAGATGATGACTCCAAGGTGAGAAGCGACCCATCTGGCTTACTCCTTATTTCTCAGTTCCATGTGGACTTGGGGGATTAGTCTCTGACAGCATATGGAGTGGGGAACAGTTTAGTTTCCTTTTTTCTCTGAACAGCCTGACCTGACCATTTCCCTCACTGCACGCCTTTCCCTTTCCTACCTTAAATACTGAATCCCAAGGATTTTCCTACCTCTGATGTTCTAGTGAGGCTGTGTCCTATGGCAGTGACAAGTGGAGAGCGGCTGGTGGCAATCCCCCAGTCTTGACCCAGTGGGTCATCTGTAGATGGAAGATGTATGTATGACATAGGTGTGTGGAAGTACTATTTTCTGGAATGTGTGCTTTTGCTCAAAGAGGCCACAATTGTTTTTTGACAGGAGCCAAAGTCATCTGCTCAGCTCCTGGAGGACTGGGGCATGGAGGATATTGATCACATCTTCACAGAGGAGGATTACCGCACTCTCACCAACTACAAAGCTTTCAGCCAGTTTGTTAGGTGAATTGCAAGTCTTTAGCATTTGGAAGGACTTTTGAAGAAGGAATAAAAAAGAGGAGGGGGACAAGAATTAGGTCTTGGGTTGGTTTTCTTTGTTGTGTTTTTTTGTTGTTGTTGTTGTTTTGGATCCTCGAGACGTGTCAGGGACACTAGCTCCCCACCTAGAACAAACACCTGAAGCAACACTGAAATATTTGATTCACATATCTTGTTTTTAGCAGTCAAGATGATGCAAGTCCTTGCTCTTGGTCTGCTTTCTTCCCTAATATGCTTAGTTCCATTTTGCTTTCAAAATCATGGAGCATTTGTGTCCGTGCTGTGTGAAGAGTGGAAGTAGAGCTTCATTGCTGTTGAGATTGGAGACTAGAAAGGAATATATTTTAAGAGAGAAGGACTGATGAGGGTGAGGAAAGAGAAATGACCAAGAAACTGTTTTGGTAACTCTTCTTTTCCTTAACTGTATACAGACCACTTATTGCAGCCAAGAACCCTAAAATAGCTGTGTCGAAGATGATGATGGTACTGGGAGCCAAGTGGAGGGAGTTTAGCACAAATAACCCCTTCAAGGGAAGTTCAGGTGCATCTGTGGCTGCTGCTGCAGCTGCAGCTGTTGCGGTAGTGGAGAGTATGGTGACAAACGTGGATGCTGTGCTGCCGCAGCCCCCTGTAGATGTGCCACTCAGGAAAGCCAAGACGAAGGAAGGCAAAGGTGAGATTAAAAAACCTGTCAGGGTGTTGATGAGTGGTGTTGAGACAGTAGTACTTCTGACTCACAGGCTTCTCTGTTCCCAGGCCCCAATGCCCGACGAAAACCAAAGGGCAGTCCTCGTATTCCTGATATCAAGAAACCTAAAACAAAGAAAGTGGCACCTTTGAAAATCAAACTGGGAGGATTTGGTTCCAAGCGCAAAAGGTCATCAGTAAGTGACCCTCTTTTCTTGACATTCTGATGGCATGCTAGAAATGCTGGGATCGGTGCGTGATTGCTGTCCATGGCGTACATGCCTGGACAGCATAGCTTCCTTCTTACCTACCTCAGAGTGAAGATGATGACCTGGATGTGGAGTCAGACTTTGATGATGCCAGCATCAACAGCTACTCTGTTTCAGATGGATCTACAAGTCGCAGTAGCCGCAGTCGTAAAAAACTCAAAGCTGGAAAAAAGAAAAAGAAAGGTATTGCTCCATTGTCAGCTGGAGACAGAACTGCAGTTAATTGTGTAGAGAGATGAGAAGAATGTCTGTAGCATTTGGATGCTTACTTGAGGGAGGTAAATTAATGGAGAAAGAACCTGATACTATTCCTGAGAAGGAGAAGCTGCTCAGGAAATCTTTCATCATCTTGGTAGAGGAACAGATACAATACTGAGTTTTCCTAGCCTAAACTACACTTTTAATTTCATGAGTGGACCTCCTTGCTCCATTTACTACATGAATGCACTTAGAGTTTTGAATTCTGGATCTCTGTAACTGCAGAGGCTGTTGCTGTTGGGGGAATACGCTTCCTTGCTGTAGAAAGCCTTTATCTGTGCCTTGCACTGCTCTAACTCTTCTTCACCCTCTGCAGGTGAGGAGGACTCCACAGTGGCTGTGGATGGCTATGAGACTGATCACCAGGACTACTGTGAGGTGTGCCAGCAGGGAGGAGAAATCATACTGTGTGACACCTGTCCTCGTGCCTACCACATGGTTTGCTTGGACCCAGACATGGAGAAAGCCCCAGAGGGCAAATGGAGCTGCCCACACTGCGTGAGTATTGGATTATCCCAAACTGTGCAAGTGATCATGAAGAGGGGAGGTCAAGTGACTTAATGCTGTTCTGTACAAATAAAGTCATGAATGTGTCAGCGTGACTTTTCTGATCTCTTGCTCCTGTAGGAAAAAGAGGGCATTCAGTGGGAAGCAAAGGAGGATAACTCTGAAGGTGAAGAGATCCTGGAAGATGTTGTGGGGGATGCTGAAGAGGAAGACGACCACCATATGGAGTTCTGTAGAGTCTGCAAGGATGGAGGAGAGCTGCTGTGCTGTGATGCATGTCCTTCATCCTATCACATTCACTGTCTGAATCCCCCATTGCCAGAGATTCCCAATGGGGAGTGGCTGTGTCCTCGCTGCACTGTGAGTTTCTGCTACTACTGTTCTTCTGTTGTTTAAAGAAAGGATGGATCTAATTCTGTTTAATCATCACATTTTCCTATAAGTGTTAAGTCCTTAGAGAAGACTATTGTTCTGGGTTTTTTGGTTTTTTTTTTGTTTGTTTGTTTGTTTTTGTTATAATTTACTGAGACCTGGTTGTCTGTGGTTGGATTGAACCTTGCAGCTTGGTTGCTTTTTCTTTCCCCTGGAGGGCAGGGAAGATGGGCTTACGACCATGCTGAAGCTCAATTTCCTTGGATTATATTTTGTATGTAGAAGCAATTATATGAATGCAAGAAAACTGAGCACTTAAAATATTCTAAACCAATGAGCTAAATGGCTTTTGTGCTGCAGTCTCTGTAATGCCAAGCCCTCTCTTAGTTGATAGTTGAGGGAAATTTCACACTTACATGATGTCATTAAAATGAAGTATTGTAAATTGTTATGTGCATTCATTAGATGATAAGGACTTCTCAGATAATGAACAAAATGCAGTCTGCTTCAGGGCATGTCCCTGTGCTGGACTGGTAGTTTTACAGGAACACATTTGTGAACTTTCACTGGAATTCGGTAGACTGAATTTTTGGGACCCTGGAGAGATGACTAAATTTAAGAGACTGAATGCAGCTTGCTGTTTTGCTAGTCCTGGAAAAAAGGCAAACTGGAAGAAGCTCTAAAGTTCTAGAAATAAGAGAGTGAACATTTCTAAGCCCAAAGAGAAAATCCCACCTGTGTAGTAAAGCTGCTAACTAAAGAAGAAAACTGCAACTCTTTGTACAGTCTATGCTCCTCAGCACCTGATGTTAGAATACTTGCAGTATGATGTGACAAGCTCTCTACCTTTTCAGTGCCCAGCTCTGAAAGGAAAGGTTCAGAAGATCTTGATCTGGAAATGGGGTCAGCCCCCAGTTGGCCCAGCACCACCACGTCCACCTGATGCAGATCCTAATGCTCCTCCCCCTAAGCCTCTGGAGGGTCGACCTGAAAGGCAGTTCTTTGTCAAATGGCAGGGCATGTCCTACTGGCACTGCTCTTGGGTGTCAGAATTGCAGGTGAGTTTAAGGATCTTAACCCTATCATAAGAGTGGTTAGATATTTCTGGGGAGAGATTATTACAGTCTAACTTCTGTCCCAATTCCAGCTGGAGCTGCACTGTCAGGTAATGTTTCGAAACTACCAACGCAAGAATGATATGGATGAGCCACCTTCAGGGGACTTTGGAGGAGAAGAGGAGAAAAGTCGTAAGAGAAAAAACAAGGACCCCAAATATGCTGAAATGGAGGAGCGCTTCTATCGATATGGGATCAAACCAGAGTGGATGATGATCCATAGAATCCTTAATCATAGGTAGGGGAAGAAGCAAAGGTGGTTTTGCTGTGTCTTTTTTTTATCAAAATACCTGTCCCAGTGGAAGAGCAAGACGATTTTTTAACGATAGCTATAGACAGGACTGAGAGGGGTGATGAACTGAAGCGTGTCGTAACTGAGATGAAAAAGTGAGAGTTCTGTTTATGCAAAATATTGTTTCTGTAGCTTCTTCAAAGTATCCTTTTCTCCTTTCCTATTTGAATGGGGTGAGAAATGCTGTCTTTTCACTGTGCTTAACACTTATTGTTTTGTCCCCCTCAGTGTGGATAAGAAAGGGAACGTCCACTATTTGATTAAATGGAGAGATCTACCCTATGACCAGGCATCATGGGAAAGTGAGGATGTGGATATCCAAGATTATGACCTTTACAAGCAAGCCTACTGGAATCACAGGTAGGAGAAATATCAAGGTAACGTTCTTTTCCCTTGAGGAAAGTATTTGAGTGTGTCAGGACCCGTCTGGATGCATGGAGATAGAAAGGAAGCGTCTTGTTGACTCCTTATTCCTTTGGCTGGAGGGCTTTCCCCTCTGTTCTCTTGAGCATATTTGAATTGCTTGTTTACCCGCTGCTCTTTGCAATAGTTTTCCCTTGGTCTGTTACAAAAATTGTTGCATTTTTGTATTCATGGGGCTGTCTCCTCACAGGGAGCTGATGAGGGGTGAAGAAGGAAGGCCTGGTAAGAAGCTAAAGAAAGTGAAGATGCGGAAACTGGAAAGGCCCCCTGAAACTCCCACAGTAGATGTAAGTTGCTGTTTACTGCTTAGGCACTACCTAATACTACTGATTATTTTGAGTGGGGCTGGGACTTGTGGGCTATATAGAGAACTTGAAGGGTGAGGAGCACATGGCTTACAATTTCTTCCTGGCCTGAAAAGTGGATAGGTTATAGAACCTTCAGATTCAGACCCATCTTTTGTACATTGGGAAGAGGCTGGCTTGGCTGGCTCTTGATAGAATATTTTGGACACCTTTTGGCCTGTTAGGGATTTGGCACTAGAATTAATCTGATTTCTGTGGAATGTCAGTCTACAGTAGGGAATATGAGTGACTGGAGAAGGAGTCTTGATAGTTCCTTCCATAGGTAAGGTAAATAATCTTAACTCTTCCTTCTTTCCAATGTAGCCGACGGTGAAGTATGACCGGCAGCCAGAGTACCTTGATGTAACAGGGGGAACCTTGCATCCTTACCAACTGGAAGGACTGAACTGGCTGCGATTCTCTTGGGCCCAGGGCACAGATACAATCTTAGCTGATGAAATGGGTCTGGGAAAGACTGTGCAGACAGCTGTGTTCCTGTATTCCCTATACAAAGAGGTGAGAGGCAAAATGTTGCTAGAACGCTATCTGGAGAGATTAACGCATCTGCTCACTTAAGCAGCATCTAATGCTCTTACTGATTCTGCTCGTAGGGCCACTCAAAGGGACCCTTCTTGGTGAGTGCCCCCCTCTCCACAATCATCAACTGGGAACGAGAATTTGAGATGTGGGCACCAGATATGTATGTAGTGACCTACGTTGGGGACAAAGACAGTCGAGCAATCATCCGTGAGAATGAGTTCACTTTTGAGGATAATGCCATACGTGGAGGCAAAAAAGCATCCAGAATGAAGGTAATGCAAGCCTGAACTGGAAGAGGAGGTACACTAGAATGGCTTTCAGCAACTGAGATTCGAGTGCTCTGGAGTCTGTGGGAGCTGATAATACTTTTGTTTCCAAGGGGAAATAACTGCAAGTTGATGACTAAGTGGATATTTTGTTAGGCTCTTACTGTAGATTGCTTTTAAGCATTTCTGGCAGTCTAAATTTTTACAGTGCTCCAGAAAAAGGGAATCAACTAAGGCAATACTGACCATCGGCAAGTTCTTTTGTTTTTCTGCTTAATCTGTCAAGCTGTGCATCGTACTTCCTGCAGAATTGCCAGCCTGCATAAATATGACCTGATACAGACCTGATGGAGGTATTTTGTAATAGAACCTCACTCTTCCTAGTTTAAAAAAAAGAAAAACCACTAAAAGTTTCTCAGTAGGGTTAAATATAACTGCTTGTTTTCCCTTACATTAACTGCAGGATCTACTGACAGTAACTTGGATAAACTGTTTATCCTCTAAGAATTCTCATTTTGATGAGACACTATTCCTGGTCTCTTTCCATAACATGCCTCTATTTGCTGCTTAATTCTGTTATGAGAACTGGCAGCTATGCTATAGTAGCAGGAGGTTGAGGAGGCTTACATGTGTAAAACAAGTAATAAGAGATTGAAAAACTAGAATGTGTTGGGTAGTATTTTGGATATTGTGACAGAAAGCTACAGGTATGAAAAACTGTTTTGTTGTGCTGTTTGACTATGTCTTGTAGGGACAACTTGTTGGAGAGACTCTGTATCTCCTTTGTCCTGTGACATTCCCTTATGTCATTACTGTGTTTTCTTCTTCCTTTGCAGAAGGAGGCAGCTGTGAAGTTCCACGTCCTTCTCACGTCTTATGAGTTGATCACAATTGATATGGCCATATTGGGATCTATTGACTGGGCATGTCTCATTGTAGATGAAGCTCATCGACTGAAGAACAATCAGTCTAAGGTACAGGAAAGAATAGGTAATAAAGTCTGTAAGCATTACATATGTTGCAGAAGGTGTTCAGAAGATTAGATAGCTGATCCTGAACAAGTAAGTTTGTCTGCCAGCTCTTACTTGTGTGTTCATTAGCAAATTTAATGCACTGGGGGGGGGGGGGGTTGATGAGGAGCAACCCTCATTATTTTAAATGGAAGAGAGAAAGCTTTCATTTGGGTATTGATTATCATTGGTAACAGCTTCACTAGTATGTTTCACTAGTAAAATAACTTCCTCTCTAGGTGAATAGGCAATTGATGTATACTAGAAAACAGAAAAACCTGGGTGCTGCCATTCTCAGAAATGGGTTTCTCTGGAAGTAGAGCATACATCTGGATAATCTCTGTTCTGGAAGGGCTAATCATATTGAGTATAAAAAAGCTGCATGGGTTGCAGTTATTCTGCTTCCAGAGGAATCTTGCCTTCTGCATTCATCTAGCTCTAGCAGAGCTAATTAGATATTATAGAAATGGGAGAGGTGGGCAGGAGTGTTCAACAATGCCTGGGTAAATGCTGAAAGCCATAGAGCTGCAATCATATGAGGCTGCACCTTTACCAGGCTTGTTTTAATTCAGTAGAATTGACTGTACTTTCTTAATCCAACCCCTCCCTAAGCTCTTGTGTTTTAAATCTGATTGATTGTCTGTCTTCAGCTGGGTTCTAAGGCTTAGTACTCTAAAAGCAACTGCTAATGGGAATCTGGTTTTGTAGTTTCTTGCAGGTTGTAAGACCAAGTTGCCTCTGTGTAGGGGATGAGAGGGGAGTGGGGAAGAGAAAATGTAGCTTCAGCTCTTTAGATCTGAGTGTGGTACCTTGTGATATCTCTTTATCAGCTGTGCTTGCAGTCCAGTTTTGAGTTATTTCTATTGTTTTCACTAAGATTGGGTGCTGTTCTGTGCTTAGAATTGGAATTATTGGAAACAGTATTGAACACTTACTATTCATATTTATATTCGTGAGCTGAAAGAGGATATAAAAGCTCAGTGTTACACTATGACTAAGTAACGATTGGTTATCCACCAAGACTGTTAAATTTTCCTTTTTCTAAAGGAGTCTTGTATCCCTTAAGGGCACCTTTAGGTATTTGTATGCAAGACAGCTCTTGACAGACAGTGTTGGTTACCTGCCAAATAGTGTGTTTTACAGTTACAGTGAGTAATTCCCATATTTTATTCCAAGATGAGAATGTTGTTGGCTGTAACTACATAAAGCAATCCTAATGGAAGGCACTAGAAGAAATCCTTCTGGTATGATTAGCAAAATAAGTGGTGGTATTTTTCTTCTAATATTTGTCATCTGAGAGCTGCTCCAAAAGTAACACCTCCTATTTTATTATATTGGCTCACAACATCAAATGTGGATCTTGGTGATATGACAGTAGAGGTTCAATCTTCTACCAGTATTGATAGATTTTGTTGCTGTGCGACAGATGGAAGCAGAGGAGCAGTCTGACAAAATGGCACCTGACATGAAAGTGCATGTGAAGCAGAGGTGTTGCTGAATTCCTCCGTGGACAAAATGGCACCCGTTGACATCCATTGATGCTTGCTGAATGTTTATGCAGGCCAGACAGTAGATGTGAGCGCAGTGAGGCAGTGGGTAGCATGTTTCAGCAGTGGTGACAATGATGTTGAAGACAAGCCACATTCTGGATAGCCATATACAGCTGGTGTAATGCAGGCTTTTGTTCATCACTGGTGAAAATGCATAGCTAATGGTGGTGACTGAGCTGAAAAAATAGCATTTTGTAGCTGAGAATTTGTTCTGTAAGATAATGTTGTGCTCTTTGTATCTGTTATAGTTTCCATGGAAGTAAATAGGAGGCGTTACTTCTGGAGCAACCTACATACAAGCTATTCTCATTCAGTTTGACATTGTATCATGTTAAGTATAAAACAAGTCCATAAATTACTACTTCATTGTCACTTTGTGCTAGTGAACATGGTATACTTGTGCTTTTCAGTGCCGTACTGTAACTGCTCGCTAGCTCTGTCTAGAATGACTTCATTGTTGTGAAAGCTAGCACAAATTACTTTAAAGATATATTGGCAAACCCTTGACTCTTTCTCCTCTGCTTGTTCAGAATTCTGAAATGCTGCCAGGATTGATATGAATAGGAAGAGTGAGTTAGTTATTTCTAGAAGTCTTGAGGCAGAGAAGTGAAAACGTAGAATGCTAATTTAGAAGGAAAAAGTATGTAGTATAGTGATCTGGAAATGATTGGTGGTTTGAAAGCTTGTAACTTAAAAAAGCAAAGGAAACCTTTTAGTACCTGATGACTTATAGGACTTGTCACAGTCATGTTTCAATTATGCAGAACAGTGATCCAAATAAGATCAGTCTAGTGATGCTGATTGGAGTGGCAACTACTAGAAGTGCTTCTGCAAACAGCTGATGGGAATCTAAATCTAAACTGCAGTTTGCTTTTTGTTGTTTTGTTTTGTTTTTTTTTTTTTAAAGAGTGTTTTTTTACTAGGACTATGACTGACTTCTAAGCCTTGGTGTTTTTTTCCTTTTCATTCCTTACCTGCTCTCTACTTTACAGTTCTTTCGTGTGCTGAATGGTTATTCCCTCCAGCATAAGCTGCTGCTTACAGGCACTCCCCTGCAGAACAACCTGGAAGAACTGTTTCACCTGCTGAACTTCCTGACACCAGAGAGATTCCAGTAAGTCTTGCAGTGCAAATCCAGGCTAAATTTGCCTTTCTTGTCACTCCTATCTCCCTGTTTTTTTTAGTGACGTTTTCTTTAGTGGCTTTTGCTTAGTGTCTGTTTCTCCACAGTAACTTGGAGGGCTTCTTAGAAGAGTTTGCAGATATTGCCAAGGAAGATCAGATCAAGAAGCTACATGACATGCTGGGCCCACATATGCTGAGA
This sequence comes from Lagopus leucura, assembly GCF_019238085.1. NCBI lineage: Eukaryota > Metazoa > Chordata > Aves > Galliformes > Phasianidae > Lagopus > Lagopus leucura. Next base: position 13,060 of record NW_024964128.1, read on the forward strand.
CGCCTCAAAGCTGATGTTTTCAAGAACATGCCATCTAAGACTGAACTTATTGTCAGAGTGGAGTTGAGTCCTATGCAGAAGTGAGTGTGAGAATGGAGGGATCACCAGCTGTTGAATTACTACTGTTTTGTTCTGCTGTTCTAAAGAGGATGTTGAAATAGACTCATCCTTACTGTAGGGCTTTCTGCACAGTGGATAGAAGGAAGATTTTGTGTTGCTGCCGAGGGGAGGAGTAATCCTATGCTCTGATAGAGAGGGCTGAAACGGATAGTAACTGCCACTGGCAGAGCAGTCTAGGTGGCTGGCAGGTAATGCCAGGAACCATTCGGACATGAGCAAGTGTGTGTTAGTCATTCTCATGAAAGATGTTTGAGTTGTGGTTTTTATTTTCTTTGTTATTTTCAGGAAATACTATAAATATATTTTGACAAGGAACTTTGAGGCGCTGAATGCACGTGGTGGTGGTAACCAAGTTTCATTACTCAACGTTGTTATGGATCTGAAGAAGTGCTGTAACCACCCCTACCTCTTTCCTGTGGCTGCTATGGTATGTGCTGTTGCTTATTTATTCTTACATAAACAAATTCCAGCTGGCTACTACTGGGGAGCCATTGAGCTCCCTGTGAAGTTTTGGAGGGATTCTCTTTTCTGTTCTTACGCTTGTCTGTTTTTCAGTTTTTCTTTGTGTTACTGTTGTGGACTGGAGGTCCTCTCCTTTTTCAGTATCTTTATATTTTTATATTGGGGTTACCTTGTGATCCTTGCAGAATGGAGGAGGCAGAGTAGGGACTGAATTAGAAAGAGGAGATCTAGGAAACAAACTGAGAGAAAATGCATGGGGTGACATTGTTTTGTATGAGCAGTGCTACGCATTGTGTCCAGTTGACTTGAATGAGTCAGCTTGTGATGAACACAAGAAAGAACTAATGTCAAGATACGTTTGTAGAGTCGCAGAATGACCTGGGTTGAAAGGGACCACAATGATCATCTAGTTTCAACCCTCCTGCTGTGTGCAGGGTTGCCAACCACCAGGCCAGGCTGCCCAGAGCCACATCCAGCCAGGCCTTGAATGCCTCCAGGGATGGGGCATCCACAACATCCTTGGGCAACCTGTTCCAGTGTGTCACCACCCTCTGAGTGGAAAAATTTCCTCCTAATATCTAACCTAAACCTCTTCTGGCTCAATTCTAACAGTTTTCTTTCTCGCCCCTACTCTTTCTTTTCAGGAAGCTCCAAAAATGCCAAATGGCATGTATGATGGTAGTGCTCTTATTCGAGCATCTGGAAAGTTGTTGCTGCTCCAGAAAATGTTAAAGAATCTCAAGGAAGGAGGTCACAGAGTGCTCATATTCTCTCAGGTATATGGGAAGTTCTGTCTTTGAGGAAGGGAACTTGTTCATCTGGTGTCTCCTTGTCCCTCACTTTTTTTTCTGGTGATTTTTTGATATACAGATGACTAAAATGTTAGACCTTCTGGAAGACTTTCTGGAGCATGAAGGGTACAAATATGAGCGGATTGATGGAGGAATCACAGGAAACATGCGTCAAGAGGCTATTGATCGATTTAATGGTAAGGATTCTCCTCCTTCAGACATGAAATGAAAATGATTGTCTTGTATGTGGTTAGTGGTCAATATGGTATTGAATGTAGCCTGTCTTCCATTGCTGTCCTGGAATCTTAAATTAGTAGTGATTCCTCTGAGGTTATGCGGGGTGAGTAAAAATCCTTCAGTGATGTACTCCTGCTTGATTAATTTTGTTATCTTCTTTTATCTAAGCTCCTGGTGCTCAGCAGTTCTGCTTTCTGCTTTCAACTCGAGCTGGGGGTCTTGGTATTAACTTGGCCACAGCAGATACTGTGATTATTTATGACTCAGACTGGAACCCGCACAACGATATCCAGGTAAGTTTGAGTGAGTTTACCTGCTATGGGAGCCCTTGTGAGGAAGAGGGATGTGAATGTATCAGGAGTAGTGAAGAAATATGACTTCCTTCTAGAAACATGCAAAATTCATAGAATCACAGAATCATAGAATCACAAGGTTGGAAATGACCTATAAGGTCATCTAGTCCAACTGCCTTCTCGTTACACTGCTACCACAAGCACTGACCCATATCTCGCAGCTCCTCATCCAGGTGCCTCTTGAACACTGCCAGGGACAGCGACTCCACAACCTCCCTGGGCAGCCATTCCAGTGCCTGACCACTCTCTGAGAGAAAAAGTTCTTCCTCGTGTCCAGCCTAAACCTCCTCTGGTACAACTTGTAGCCATTTCTCCGGGTCCTGTTTGTTGCCTGGGAGAAGAGGCCAAACCCCTCTTCACCCCAACCTCCCTTCAGGAAGTTGTAGAGTGTAATGAAGTCTTCCCTGAGCCTCCTCTTCTCCAGACTGAACAATCCCAGCTCCCTCAGCCACTCCTCATAAGACTTGTGCTCCAGACCCCTCACCAGTTTCGTTGCCTGTCTCTGGACATGTTCCAGGGCCTCAACGTCTTTCCTGCAGTGAGGGGCCCAAAACTGAACACAGCACTCGAGGTGTGGCCTCACCAGTGTCGAGTAGAGCACCTCCCTGCTTCTGCTAGCCACACTATTTCTAATGCAGGCCAGGATGCCATTGGCCCTCTTGGCCACCTGGGCACACTGTTGGCTCATGTTCAGCCGAGCATCAACCAACACCCCCGGTCTCTTTCCTCTTCACAATCATCCAGCCACTTGTCTCCAAGCCTATAACTGATCTGGCTATTAAAGGCAGATGTAAAGAAGGCGTTGAGGACCTCAGCCTTCTGCTTGTCCTTAGTGGCCACATTCCCTGCTGCATCAAGTACAGGATGAGAATTATCTTTGGTTCTTTTGCTGTTGATATATTTATAAAAGGATTTTTTATTGTCTTTTACTGCAGTGGCCAATCTGAGTTCAAGTTGGGCTTTTGCCTTCTTAACTTCCTCCCTGCGTACCTTAGCTACTCCCTTGTAATCTCCCTGAGATTATTAGAAAAATTAGAGCAATAAGGATGGGTAGAGGTGGGAAGTAAACAAGTGAAGTGTTCTTCCAAGGCACATCTTAACTAATGTTAAGAGCAAGTATGAAAGCAACTGGGGAACTTCTGTGGAGGTAGGTGGGGGTGTAGCAGACTAATGCTTATATAGCTCCAGGCTGTTCTGAGCACATCTCTTTTCTAGGCCTTCAGCCGTGCGCATAGGATTGGACAGAACAAGAAAGTAATGATATACCGCTTTGTGACAAGAGCATCAGTGGAGGAGCGCATCACTCAGGTGGCCAAGAAGAAAATGATGCTAACTCATCTGGTAGTGAGACCAGGGTTGGGCTCCAAGACAGGCTCCATGTCCAAACAGGAACTTGATGACATTCTCAAATTTGGCACTGAAGAGCTCTTCAAGGATGAGGCTACTGAGGGGGGTGAGTGCTTGAAAGTGATAATGGAGATGGGGAGGACTGTATTTAGCAAGAAACTATAGTTACAGTGCTCTTCATAGCTCTACAAAGAGGTCTGGGTGCCATATCCTTTCCTGGTCCCTTAAGATCCATGTGATTAAATGTCTGTGCTTGCTTCCTCAGGGGATAACAAAGAAGGTGAAGATAGCAGTGTTATCCACTATGATGACAAAGCAATTGAGCGTCTGTTGGATCGGAACCAGGATGAAACAGAAGACACAGAACTTCAAGGCATGAATGAGTATCTCAGCTCTTTCAAAGTGGCCCAGTATGTGGTTCGTGAAGAGGAGATGGGGGTGAGTATGAGGTGTAGATCAACTAGAGTCTTCTGCTGACATGTGTTCAGTTAAGTGCTGTTGCTTTTAAGGGCAAGTAGGCATCTGCTCAAACACTGGGGTTTGGAACATGCGGTTCCTAATTTATTTTTCCTCTGTGTGGCAGGAGGAAGAAGAAGTGGAACGGGAGATTATTAAGCAGGAAGAGTCAGTGGATCCTGATTACTGGGAGAAACTGCTCCGCCACCATTATGAGCAGCAGCAGGAGGATCTGGCTAGGAATCTGGGCAAGGGCAAACGTATTCGCAAGCAAGTTAACTACAATGATGGCTCACAGGAGGATAGAGGTACAAACCTGGGGCAACTTGGGGGAAATGGGTGTAAGCATGTGTTACTGGAAGAATAACGGAGTAGTGTCTCAGGCTCACGTGCTGTTTTTCTTTCAGACTGGCAAGACGACCAGTCAGATAATCAGTCAGACTATTCAGTTGCTTCTGAAGAAGGGGATGAGGACTTTGATGAGAGATCTGAAGGTAAGCTCTGGTGAAGCCAGAATTCCTTGTTCACTTTCTGTGTGTGAAAATGTCTGGGACTTGATTTGGATGCTTGGTACATTTGTGGTGCCCTTCTGCAAAGGAAATATTCACACAACAATATACTGTGCATTATCTGTCCTCCTCAGTTGCATTTCTCTCTTCAGCAGCTCGTCGGCCTAGCCGCAAAGGCCTGAGAAATGATAAGGATAAGCCCCTGCCTCCTTTACTTGCCCGAGTGGGAGGGAACATTGAGGTAAGTAGTACTAGGATAGACTTTTGCATTCAAGCTACTTTGGTATGGCTCTTCCTATATCTTTCTTTCTCTTACTCTAGGTCTTGGGTTTCAATGCCCGCCAGAGAAAAGCCTTTCTCAATGCTATCATGCGCTATGGAATGCCACCTCAGGATGCATTCACCACTCAGTGGCTTGTTCGGGATCTCCGTGGCAAGTCAGAGAAAGAGTTCAAGTAAGTAGGTAATTAGGTAGGGCTAGAAAATGGATAACATCTAGCCCCTTTAAAACTACAGAATCATTGAGGTTGGAAAAGACTATTAAGATCGTCTTGTCCAACTGTTGGCCTGTCATCACCGTGCCCATTAACTGTGTTCTGAGGTGCCACATCATCCTTTTCTTGAAAACCTCCAGGGCTGTTCACTTTTTCCCGAGCAGTGTTTTTTTTCTTTATTTATCTAACTGCTTGTCTCTTAACTGTGCCAGGGCCTATGTCTCACTGTTCATGCGCCATTTATGTGAACCTGGAGCTGATGGTGCAGAGACGTTTGCAGATGGGGTCCCACGGGAAGGTCTTTCTCGACAGCATGTCCTTACTCGAATTGGGGTCATGTCACTCATACGCAAAAAGGTGGGTGCACGGCCAAGCAATGTAACCTTCTCTTTCTGTACAGCTTCTCTAAGTCACTGGGGTGCTGAACTAGAGAGTACTCTCTCCTTCACGTGTTTCTTTGTGTGTGGAGTGATCTGTAACTTCTGGTTTGAGGATGAGGGTTTATATGACTCCTCTAGTTGACAAATCTTTCTCTCCCTCTCGTGCAGGTGCAGGAGTTTGAGCATGTGAATGGCCGCTGGAGTATGCCAGAACTGGCAGAGATAGAGGAGAACAAGAAACTTTCTCAGCCAAGCTCACCCTCTCCCAAAACACCAACTCCTTCAACACCAGGGGATACTCAGCCAAATACACCTGCCCCTGCCCCTCCTCCTGGTGAGAGCTTCCCCCTTGCACAGTTCTGTGTCCTGACCTCATTCTGGCTCTTCCCCTCACCGAAGCTGTGGTGGTGGGGTCTGGGGGTGGACACAGATTAACTTACCCTCTCAAGTTAGGAGGGTTGCTGAAGATGTTTGCAAACCCTTAAAGGCAAGAGAGGACATCAGTGAGAATAAACATCCTGTGTTTGTGGTTGGTAGGAAATCTGTGGGTTCATCTAGAGCAATATTGTTCCTGCTTGAATGACATAATCTCTAGGAGCAGAGGAGTTATACGCTTGGTTACAGTGGGGGAAACACATCACTGATGGCTTCTTTCCTTCTTTTATCTGATGTGCCACTCTCGGTTGGGGAATACACAGAAGAGGGAATAAAGGCAGAAGAAGGAGCCAGTAACAAGGAGCAAGGAGAATCTGCTGAACCAGAGAAAGAAATCAGTGCCTCTGCTAATGACGCAGAGGTCCCTATGGAGGTGGGTATTGGGATCCTAGTTTGCCTCGTGCAGTCTTTACTTAGAGATGATTCTCCTCATGTTCTCACAGTCAGTGTAACAGTTTTGTGCATCTTTGCTTTCCAAACTGATCTGACTGTCTTGTTTGCATACGCTGCTTTGTTTCACTACTCGTTGATCTGTCCTCAGCAGTGCGCCCAGCCTGCAGAGGCTGCACCACAGGAAGCAAAATCCCCAGTGAACTCCACAGAAGCAGATGAGAAGAAAGAAGAACCAGAGGTGAAGGAAAGAACAGATGAGCCAATGGAAGTGGAAAGCAAAGGTATCTCTGGGGAGGTTGTTTAATACCTTGAATACAAACAAGTGGACAAAAAGCCAAACATCAGTATCTTTCTAAAGCTGCATCATCTTTGCCTGAGTTCTTGAAGCAGACATAAGTGTAGATAATTAGTGGGGACTGTTCCAACACTTTGGGCAGGGAGTCAGGGAACACTTAGGTTTCACTGACTGAGGAACAAAACCTTGGACTCACCAGCTATATCTCATACTCCCTTTCTCTCTTGCAGCTGATGTGGAGAAAGTAGAAGACAGAACACCTACTGAGAATACCTCTGAACCTCCTATAATCACCTTGGATGAGAAAGGTGAGTTGTGATAATTCCATTTCTGATCCCGTTCCTGACTCCCTCTCCTGCAAGGACTTCTTGTGGGTCCAACTTGCTGTGCTATCTGCCGTGTTCTTTCTAATGACTTCCTGTGTGTACAGATGAGAAAAAGGATGATGATAAGAGAGATGTGGTGATGCTGCAGAATGGAGAGATGCTGAAAGAGTCAGTAGATGAAAGGCACAAAAAGGCAGTAAAGCAACGGTTCATGTTCAACATAGCTGATGGTGGCTTCACAGGTCTGTGAAATCTTTTATATTTTAACTTATTTATATTCCCCCCGTTCTCGTTCATGAGGTAACTTTCATTATCTTTGTGTATCTTGCCTTTCCAGAATTACACTCCCTTTGGCAGAATGAAGAGCGGGCTGCAACTGTCACAAAGAAGACATATGAGATCTGGCACAGGCGTCATGACTACTGGCTGCTTGCTGGAATTATCAAGTATCCTTACCCTGAGAAACCAGTTCTCTCCCCTTGTGCTCTAAATTCTTGTTGTGAAGGTGACCGTTTTGGGCCTGACTAGAACACTTTCAGTGAGAGTGCTTTTATCATTCAGTAGAGTGTAAGAAATGGTGGGAGGAGGGTTTTAGTGTTTGTGTAGTCAAGACCTAGCAGGAAATAGTTTTCATTCCTCTCTCTCGGCTCCTGTTCCTCCCCTCTCTGTATCCCCTTTCCCGACCCTTCTCGAGAACTGGCTGCCTGAACTGTGTATTCCCATGTTCTCACTGCCTTTGTTTGCCTGAGCTCATCCCATCTCAGTCATGGCTATGCCCGTTGGCAAGATATTCAGAATGATCCGCGTTACGCCATCCTCAATGAACCCTTCAAGGGGGAGATGAACAGGGGTAACTTCCTGGAAATAAAGAACAAATTCTTGGCAAGGAGATTCAAGGTAAGGTGCCTTCAGTGTGACAAGTGCCTTTCAGCAAGACGAGCATTTAAGAACAAGATGGTTGCCTTGCTAAGGTTGCTCTTTTGACACTTCCACTGAAAGTGAAGGCTTCTGCAGTTCTTTTTTCCCCCCCTCACAAACTGAACGTTTCTCAAAGTTAGGCAGTAATTTCATGATAATATCCTTTCCTTTAGAAGTGGTGTTGGGGTGCTTGACTGTTTTCTCTCCAAATGTTTCTTCAGCAACTGGCATGCAGGAGGCTTCAAGTGTCTGTTTCCATTACAGCTTTTACTTGGTTGCAAACCATTCCTTGTGTCTAGGGGGAACTCAAACATCATGTAGTGGTGAATTGGTGAAACAGTAGCTTTTAAACCATCTGATTCTACTTGGGAGAGACTATGATTTAGCTCTGGAAGCTAAGACCAACCCAAGTTAGGCTATGTAATTCTGAGTCGTGGAACTAAACATTAAATTAATGTAGTTGGCTGATTGGATCTGCTGTAATAGAATTCAGATTGATTTCTTCGGAGATCTCTGACATGTTTAACAGTTTTTCTTAAATTCTTCCTGTAAGTAGCATTGGATACTCCTCAGGTTAACAAAAAAAAAAAAAAAAAAAAAAAAAACCAAAAAACTTCATCTCATGTGCTTCATGCAAAAAGACCAAACAACAAAGATTTACTTCAGAAGTCCTTTAAGAAGGTAGAGGAATAGGAATCTCTTCACAGTACTTATTTTAGACTGGTTGGTCTAGTTGGTTTAGTTGGTCTAGTAAGTTGGTTTTCTTGTATACCGAGCCTGGCCTAATGAAACAATTTGTTTCTTGATATTTAGACCAAGCTAAACAGAAGCTGGTGAAAGGAGTTTCAGGGTCTTACCTTGTGACAGCCGACAACTTGATCAGGAAGAGACTGTGATGGGGAGTGCAGGGGGACGTGCAAGCAGGCTGCTTTTTCAGGCAGCTGCTGGCAGACTTCTCTAATGACTGCTCCCTCTTGCAGCTCCTGGAGCAGGCACTGGTGATTGAGGAGCAGTTACGGCGAGCTGCCTATCTGAATATGTCAGAAGACCCCTCTCATCCTTCAATGGCTCTGAACACACGTTTTGCAGAGGTGGAGTGCCTGGCTGAGAGTCACCAGCATCTATCCAAGGAGTCAATGGCTGGGAATAAGCCTGCCAATGCTGTGCTGCACAAAGGTGATGCTATGGGCTGAGCAAAAGTGGATGTGTTGAGCATCACTGTCCCCCACGGTCTTTTTTTTTTTTTTTTTCTCCTTCTCTCCCCTGAATACTCATCCCTTTCTCTTCTAGTTCTGAAGCAGCTAGAGGAACTTCTGAGTGACATGAAGGCAGATGTGACACGCTTGCCTGCCACTATTGCCCGTATCCCGCCGGTGGCAGTGCGCCTGCAGATGTCAGAACGCAACATCCTCAGCAGGCTCGCCAACCGCAGCAGTGAGCCCCCTCCACCGCCCCCTCCCCAACAAGTATGTGCCCTCCCTGCTTTGCAGGCGGGGGTGTCTCGGGGCTATGTGGGGAAATAGCCCCCGTACCATGGAGTCTAGCAGCTGTTCTCTTGCCCTACAGGTGGCGCAGCAGCAGTGAGTCTCCAGCCCAGTGCTGTCAATCTTTTGGCCAAGCCGAAGTGACCCTCCCCACCCCACCCCTTCACACTCTGCCCCTCTGCCTGACATTCCTGACTGGGTGCTGTTTCCCTCCGTGGAAGCTGCTGTGCAAGTCTCTGGGAGGAGGAGAACCTCCTTCCACTGCGGCCAGCCCGCGGGAGCGAGGAGTGTGCTTAGGAGAGAGGGGGATGGATGGATGATGGACTCTGTACATAGTGACTGAAGGCCACGGTGCCATGTCTGTTACATGGAGAACCTGGCTGCGTTGCTCGCTGCCTCCGCCTGGAATTCCAGATTTTCAGTTTTCTAATTTTATTTTGGGTTTGTTTACCGAGGTGACTGCACAGGCGAGATCAAGCAGAAGCCAGGACAGAGACAAAGCTACCTCCATCAAGATCCTTTTTAATACAGAAACTGACAGGACTTGTCCGCTAATTAAGCAGCTTGGAGAAAAAAAAAACAAAACAAACAAAAAAAAAAAAAGGACAAAAGCAGAGCAAAATCTTGGTAGAACTGAAAAAATAAAGTTTCCTTGTATTTTACTTCGTTGTTTCCCTTGAACCTTGCTGTAGTGCTGGGAGGAGGAGCTGGATTTTTCCCCTAGTGTTAAGCACCCAGAGCTCGTTATTACACTTACGGTGCAATAGTAATTCTTTTCCTGGGCCTTAAGCCCTGCGCTGCCGCCTGCCTTCTGCTTTTGCTGTGTTTCCGCCTCGCAGGACGGGTCGTGGAGGGCGCCCGTCCCGGCAGCCTGCAGCGGCCCAAGGCTCTCCGCCCTGCCGCACGCCGGGCCGCGGCTCTCGCGCCGGCTCGTGACGTTCCTGCCCGCAGCCAATGGCAGGCCGGGGGCGGGCCGGCGGCCGTGCGCGTGCGCGGAGGGCGGGCCCGCACGTGGGGCCGCGGCGGTGCCGGCGGTACCGGAGTCATGGGGCGGAAGCTGGACCCGAGCAGGAAAGAGAAGCGCGGCCCCGGGCGCAAGGCCCGCAAGCAGCGGGGAGCTGAGGTGGAACTGGCCCGCTTCCTGCCGCCCGGTAAGTGCGGCCCGAGCCGGCGCGGGGCCTTGGCGGTGCCTCGGAGCGTGCCGCCTGAGTGCCGCTTCTATTTCCGCAGAGGCGGAGAGCGGCCGGAAGAAGCTGTCCAGCCACGCGCGGAGGAGGTGAGGGCTGCCCGGCCCGGTGCGCGGTTCCTGACCGGGGCTGGTCTGAGGTCTCACGGCCGCTTCCCTCCGCTGCAGGGCCGCCAAGAGGCGACTAGGGGTGGCGGGGCGGACGGCGCCGGGAGGAGGTCGGCGGCCCGCGGGTGAGTGGCGGGGCATCGCGCCCTGCGGTGCGTCCCGCAGAAGCGTGTACTCGGCTGCTCCCGTCGGCTCTTCCCTCGGCCGGTGCTTGGGACCGGGCGGGGGCCTTAGGTGCGCACAGAGCTGACGGCGTGGGGCAGCTGCTCTTTGGAACGCTGCCTACCTTCTAACCTTTTGTTCCGCTGCAGTTAAAGAGCAGGGGGATTCTCAGAAGGAGGTTAGTCCCATAAAGGCAGTGGGACATGCCCCTCAGCGCCAGTCTGGCTTCAAAGATGATAACGCAAAATGGCTGACCCCAGCCAAAGGCAAGAAGAGCCTCTCCAAGAGAACCAGCGTGGAGTTATCTAGCAATGGCGAGGTGGAAGAGGACAGCTGGGAGATGGAGGAGGAGGAAGGGGATGGGAGCAGCGAGGAGTTGATGGATGACTATGGTGCCTCATCTTCTGATGAGGAAGAAGTAAGAGCTCTTCGGCTTTAATTTTGCAAGGAATCCTTGGCTTTTCTGGCTGCAGGGGCTCAGCAGGCTTGGGGGAAAAAGGCAACCTGACTATAGGAGCTGGGGGTGAGGGTGCTGGAGAGCCTTCCCCACCCCATCAGAGCAAATTCAGGTTTGGCAGCTGGACCCAGTACGACACCGAGTCTCTTATTATCCATTTTAAACAGAGCAGAAAAAAATTATAGGGGGCAGAGGATAAAGGGGGCACCCAATGATATTGCTTCATTAACCTTTTCTTTCTCTGTTTAGTTGCTGCCCATTGAGAAAGCCGCCCTGAAGCAAAAGGCTGAGTAAGTATTTTTCCACATTGTGAGTTAGTGGAGCCTTTCCTGGATGGGTGAGAAGCCCGACTTGCTTTTGTTCTTTTTCATTCTGTTGTACCAACCAGACAATAATTGTGAAGTATCTGTGCAGCACTGTTTTGTCTGAAACATTCCTTCTTTTCTTTACGCTTAGCAGAGATCTCAGTGAAGATGATAGTGAGGAAGATGAGGTGGCCGAGACGAGCAGGCAGAAAACAGGACAGAAGGAAAAAGAAGATGCAGATCTGCAGCTCAACGTGGAGATAGATGAAGAATTCAAATTGCCAACTGATGAACAGATTGAGAAAGAGAATATCCTTTTCATCTGTGACATCTATAAGCTATATGTAGGCAGCAGTATTGAGCCTGGATGCAACTGAAGAGATTTGCTTTATTTTATTATGAGTATCGTTTTAGCACAAGTGCTCTGTGTCTAATGAGGCATTTTTAGATGAGCTATCATAACAGTGTACAGCACAGTTAAGAAGTACGTTGCAACCTGTACAGAGCCCAGAGGCTCCCCCAGTCTTTCTGGTCTTAAAGCATAGTTTATCGTCCTCTGCCCTAATTTTCCTAGCAGGCCTGTATCCAGCCAGTTTGTAGGGTTTTTGCCTAACAGCGATTCCAGCATACACAGTGATTTTCATTTACTGTCCTCTATGCAATTTAATCTTGTCTCTTTCTCCTCTGTTCCCCAGTTGCCTTAGGGGAACTTCTGGTCTCCTTTTTGATTTAAATGGTGTTTTTAGCATTGAAAGACCTTTCTCATTGTTATCTTTTTCCTTTTTTTTTCATGCTTATCTAAAGTGAGCTTTTCCGCCCAGATCTATCCTTTGAATCCTGCTTCTGCTGAGCTCTGTTGGAAGTGTAAATACTGAGCTCTGCATGTGTGTGTGCTCTAGCGTGGCCTTTCTTGTGATGTGGTGATTCAGGACTCGTGCGCGACTGGCTGTGCGTATGAAGGACTTAATGTGCAAGTTCATGCACTGTTCGTGTTCCCTTAATGGCCTTTCTACCTGCTGAGCCACCAGACCTGCATGTCATTCACCAACGCATCAAGAGCAACATGGAGGTGCTGCAGGACTTTGGGGTGAAGCGGGAGGAAGGACGCACACGACAAGAGTACCTTGCACTGTTGCGCCGGGATATGGCTGCTTACTACTCCTACAGTGACTTCTTGCTCAAGATGCTCATGGATATCTTCCCACTCCCTGAGGTAGGGTTCTACCTGCTCTGTGTCTTGGCTGACCGATGAGGATTTGGCAACGTCCCTACTTCATTTTTACCTCCTTCCTTTTGCCTCTTATCTAGCTAATCAACTTTCTGGAAGCCAACGAGGTTCCCCGTCCTGTGACCATTCGCACCAACACACTCAAGACGCGACGACGGGACCTAGCGCAGGTGAGCAGAAACCTGTGGCAGTCTCCTGTGCTGCCCATCACACTTGAATTGTGACTCAGCCCCATCTCCTTGTCTTGTAGGCTCTCATCAACCGTGGTGTGAATCTCGACCCCTTGGGGAAGTGGTCAAAAACTGGACTTGTTATTTATGACTCCTCCGTGCCCATTGGTGAGATCACCCTTCCTGTTGCAAGGTTTAGCTGATCTTCCCTCTGTTCCCTTTATTTCATTTGTTTGTTGTTGTGTTTTTTTTTCTCTTTGTTTTGCCATCCCTGCACAGGTGCCACCCCTGAATACTTGGCTGGACACTACATGCTGCAAGGAGCTTCCAGTCTCCTCCCTGTTATGGCTCTGGCTCCACAGGAGAATGAGCGCATCCTGGATATGTGCTGTGCCCCAGGTGGCAAAACCAGCTACATAGGTACCACACTGAAGCCATGGTGGGAGGCTCAGGAGGGATGCTCTTAGAACTGATCTGTGTAGAAGGAGGAAATGGAATGGGACTGAATTCAGGAAAAGGTGTCTGGGTAAAAGCATAGGAAATTTTTAGTCCCTTGCTGATGTGTTTTGCCTTCTGGCAGCTCAACTTATGAAGAATACAGGGATGATCTTGGCCAATGACAGCAATGCTGAGCGGCTGCGTAGTGTGGTGGGGAATTTGCATCGGCTGGGTGTCACCAATGCAGTAGTGAGTAACTGCGATGGACGCCAGTTTCCCAAGGTGTGTTCCCTGTCTGCTCTGGGATGTTCTTACCATCCTTACCTGGTGCTGTCCCTTTAGCAAGATACGTTCTGTGAAGTCATAGGAAGATAAGCAGAGCTACTGGGAATTATGCTTGTTAATTGGTGTGAAAACAGGAAGGTGGATGGGAAAGAATGAGCTATCTCCTGCCTCCCCAGTCATGTTTCCATTTTTAGTCTCGGTCTTGTTCTCAGTCCCCGACCATAAGCATAACTTTAAATTCATCTCTGTCTGTAGGTACTTGGAGGGTTTGACCGTGTGTTGCTTGATGCTCCCTGTAGCGGAACAGGTGTCATTTCTAAGGATCCTGCTATCAAAACCAATAAGGTGAGTGATGAGTATAGATAACAGATGGGGGATCTGGTGTGAGTTATGAGAGGATGGATGATTCTCGACTTCACGGCAATTGCATTTTTGGCAAACCTCTGTAGAGGGGAAATGGATTTTTGTGCTCTTGCCCATTTTCTGTGTTATGCTAAAACTAGTTTTTTTTATGTTAGTTCTGCAGAAAAACCCAGTCCCACATCTTGTCCCTTGTTCAGTTATCTCTCCATTTGCAACAGTTTCAGAGGCCTGGGCTGTTCCCTGTGTCTCTGACCCCTTAACCTGTCTTTTACTAACAGGATGAGAAAGACATCCTGCGCTGCGCTCACTTGCAGAAGGAGCTGCTTCTCAGTGCTATAGATTCAGTCAATGCCACCTCAGAGACGGGGGGCTATGTTGTCTACTGCACGTGCTCCATTACAGTAAGTCTGTGCTCTGTCGTGGTTATCTCTTTAGGAATGGTGAGTTTGGATCCTAACGTTTAACCTCTGGTAGGTGGAAGAGAATGAGTGGGTTGTGGATTACGCCCTGAAGAAACGCAATGTTCGTTTGGTGGCCACAGGACTGGACTTTGGCAAGGAAGGCTTCACCAGGTGTGTGCTAAGCCACAGGTTGCATAGGTGGCTCCGTTCCTTGCTGCCAGAGTTTCAGCAGAGGCATTTTTCACCTCACTTCCTCTTCCAGGTTTAAGGACCGTCGTTTCCATCCCTCTCTTAAGTCTACACGGCGTTTCTATCCCCACACCCATAATATGGATGGGTTCTTCATTGCCAAGTTAAAGAAATTCTCTAATTCCATCCCCAAGACGCAGAAAGGTAACCTAGTACGGAAGCTCTGCTGAGCTGCCTGAGCCTGCTCTCACAGGCTGCTTCCCATGCAAAAAACACATGGGTTCCTCCTACAGCACTTTTGTCTTTTGTTTCAGACGAAGAGCTTGCTGCGGAAGCAGCAAATCCGTCCACTGGCCCTGAGACAGTCATGGAGCCGCAGGCAAAAAAGAAGAAACTTGAGTCGTCAAAAATTGCCCAAGCACAGAAGAAGCCACAGCCTGCTTTGAAGAATAGACGTACTCTGCAGGGTCAGAAGAGGCCCTTGAAGGCTGTCCGGCCTTCTCCCCATAAGTCCTGTGCTCAAGTCCCTAACAGAAAGAAGCATAAGGTGAAACAGAACGGACAGTGAGAGGAACTGCTTTTCCAGGTGCTGTTTCCCTCCTTAGGGAGCAAAGGCTAGGGCTGCCCTGGCTGTGTTGTATTGTGCTGTATTGTGCTGTTTTTCCTGCTCTTTGCATATAATCGCTGCAGTACTGAGCACCCAGGACAGCCATAGCCCCTTTTACTCCTTTCCTTCCTCTGCATCAGGGACTGACACACCACTCATTAAAAGTTTTATATTTTTGCTCAAACCTTGTCTTTTTCCCTTGAGTATTGAATACAGAATTTTGCCGGTGTCCCCCTACTGCTTTGCAACTGAACCCCCTTCCACTCTCTTCTGATGTCCTGATGTTTTCAGTGTTCGTTCTTACTGCTGTTGTTTGTCACTTTCTGTGAGTGTGTGATTGTCCTCTCTTCTTCCCTGTGCTTGTCACAGGACTACAGCATGGCTCAGGTTGGCGTGGACCTCTGGGTTCATCTGGTCCTACTCGTGTGCTCAGGCAGGGACACGTCCAGGTGGGTTTTGAAGATCCCTAAAGAGGGGCTGCATAAACTCTCTGGGCAACCTTTTCTGATGCTCTTTTAATTGGCCTACATTCATCTCCTGTTTCTTGGCCTTCCAGACTGCAGCTGCAATTCCTGCTGCTCCAGGTGCTGTGCAGTCATACTCTTTTTGCTTGCTCAGATGTGGTTACTTTTTCTTGTGACAAAGCAAGCAGTAATGTCTATTTCTGTGGCAGCCCAGAATGTGACCTTGTGTTCTATTCTTTGGTTCTGCTCCCCAGTGAATAAATATTTTTTCCAGAGTCTATAAGTAAGCTTTCTAATAAGATTTGTTCTCAAGTGTCCACTCCACCAGTGTTCTGGTGCTGGGGTACTTGAGGTCTCACTTTCGTGTCTACACTTGTCTTGCTAGCTCACCTCACAGGGGCTTTGCCTTGGTTTTTCTCCCCGTGCTCTGTGGGAGAACTTGATGTACTATTAGCTTGATGTACTGCAAGTTTTAAGAAGGGATAGGGCAGGAGGGACTGGGGAGTTGCCATCTATGTTAGGAAGTGAATGGATTGTGAAGAGCTGTCTATGAGAGACACAATCAGATTGAGAGGTTTTGTGTTAAAATTAGGGACCAGACCAATGAAGGACATGTGGAGTCAGGGTCTACTACAGGCTGCCTGATAAGGGGAACAGGCTGACGAGGCATTCTTGCTTTAGTTACAAAAACCATTGCATTTTCAGGCCTTCATTCTGTTGGAGGGATTCCCAACAAACTTTTGGGTGGTTGAAAAGCAACATGGCAAGTTGTAGGCAATCCAGGAGACCCCTGGAGTCTGTTGAGGATAACGTCACGTATTGGACAAACCAGCCAGAGACTGTTACTGGACCTGGTACTCACCATTGCAGAGGAAGTCATTTAAAGAAACTAAGATTAGAGGTAGTCTGGGCTGTAGTGCCCATACCCTGGTTGAGGTTTGTGATCTTGTGGAATATTGGCCTGGCCTTCTACAATGGAGTGATGGCACTGAAGGACAAAAGAAATAAAGTGATTACATCTACCTGGATTTCTGTAATGCCACTGATACGGTCCCACACCACATCCTTATCTCTAAATTGGAGATGTGGATTTGAAGGATGGGAGTATTCAGTGGATAAGGAATTGGTTGGAATGTCATAGCCAGAAGGTTGTAGTCAATAGCTCTACATCCAGGTGGAGGTCAGTGACAAGTGGTGTTCCTCAGGGGTCTGTCTTGGGACTGGTTGTCTTCAAAATCTTTGTCAGTAACATGGACAGTGCGCTCACTGAGTGCAGATCGAGTGCACTCAGCAAGTTTGCTGAAGACACCAAGATGAGTGGTGCAGTTGACACAATCAAAGTGCTCAAAAAGTGAGCACTTAAGAACCTAATGAGGTTTAACGAGGCCAAGTGCAAGATGTTGCACCTGGGTTAAGGCAGTCCCAGAAATGTGCATAAACTGGGAGAAGAACTCATTGAGAACAGCCCCGTGGAGAAGGACTTAGGGAGTCTAGGAGAGGAAAAGCTTGGTGTGAGCCAACAGTGTGCATGTGCAGCCTAGAAGGCTGACTGCATCCTGGGCTACATCAAAAGAGGGGTGGCTAGAAGGGAGAGGGAGATGATTGTCCCCCTCTGCTTTGCCCTTGTGAGGCCCCATCTGGAATACTGCATCCAGGCCTAGAGCCCCCAGTACAAGAAAAACATCGGGCTGTTGGTGTGGGTCTAGAGGAGGCCACAGAGATTATCAAAGGCCTGCAGCACCCCTCCTATGAAGAAAGACTGAGATGCGCTTGTTCAGCCTGGAAAATGCTCCAGGGAGACCTCATTGCAGCCTTCCAGTGCTCAAAAGGAGCTTATAAGCAGGATGGAGACTGACTTACACTGTTTGATAAAGCTAGGACAAGGAAAAACAATTTTTAACTAAGAGAAGGAAGATTTATGTTAGATGTTAGGGTGAAATTCCTTACTCAGAGGGTGGTGAGGTACTGGCACAGAGAAATTGTGGATGCCCCCTCCTTGGAGGTGTTCAAGGCCAGGGTAGATGCAGCCCTGGGCAGCCTGATTTGGTGGGTGGCAACCCTGCCCATGGTAGAGGGTTCAAATTGGGTGATTTTTGAGGCCCATTTCAACCCATTCTATGATTCTATAATTCCATTATTCTATTACAGTATTTTTTGCATGATGTTAAGGACAGATGAATGCAGCAAGCTAAAGGAGCTAGGTACTGTTACCACATTCAGCAAGCAGTGAGGCTGAGCATGAACTTCAGAAATACACACACAAATGATAGATATGACCAGCCATGGAGAAATCAGCAGAAATAAGAAACAAGTGCTGTGGTAGGTGCTCAGGAAAATACAAAGAGCGCTCAAAATGGAAATGGCAAATATGGCCCAATCCTGTTTTTACAGGCTTATCATACCTTGAGCCTGCTAGTGGACCTTGTATATGCACACTTTCATGGATCTCTGGTTGCTGGTCATCAGACTTGTGGTCTGCCGATATCTTCAGGCCCTTGATCCTACTTACTGGTTATTCCAGCTTGAAGTTAGACTTTTTTTTTTCCAAACACACATGCTTGCCAAGGTAGCACAAATAGCTTACTATGGAGATAGCCTGGCTGGTGGTAACTGGGTGCATAGCTCAGCTGGACAGGCATACTAAACAGAGAGTTTCCTTGAGACTAGTGTCTGGTACTTACTCCACTTCTCCATTTTCTCCTGTTTATTTCTCCCTGGTTTCTCTTGATACCCTCTTTTCCCCAGATTTGATCCTTCCTATCAAAATTCCATAGCAAGTTTTGCTCCTTAACATCATACGGTAATTTTTACAAAGTGCAACAGTTTTCAAACATCCCATAATAAATTTTCCTCTAAAACCTCACAATCTTAGTATTCTTATCAGTTACGAAGTTTCTGGCTGAACCTTTTCAAGGATGCACTTGTGTGATACCTGCAGTGGTTCAGTCTGTCAGTGTCTTGGGAGTTCTGGTCTTTGTTACAGCCTCTGTTATCTTCTTGTTAGCTTTTAATTTATTGCATCTCTGTTTCTTCTAGGTTTGTTTGGTTTTTTTTTCCTTGGACATTTTGTGCTGACTGGTTGTTAGCCAGATACCCTTAGAGCTGGAAATTACTTTTCCCTGTTTCACAGCAAATTATGAGACCTCTGAATGCACCTGTCTCACTTCAAGCTTATGTGGTGAAGTCTCTGGATTGTCTGACATACAGGATCCTAGGCTTTCCCAAGGCTTTTCAGAAAAATTAATCAATGCTAGGCACTGATATGAAAAGAATTATTAGATTGCAAAGCAGAGAAAATTACCTCCTTATATAAAATAACACTTCTTCAGTTCTGCATTTCAAATGTCGTCTATCAAGGGAAAGAAAAAAAAAAAAAGATTGTTGAACTAAAATATGTTCAGAGGAGAACAAATACATCCAAAGCTATGGGATGGCTTCTGCAAGAGGGGCAGTGGGAGAGCGGGTCTTTTTAAGCATGGAGAAGAGACTAAGGGGAAATAAATGATACAATGGTGCATAAAATTGTGAGCAACACTGAGAAAATGAACAGGAAACAGATGTTTGCTGTTTTCCAGCAATAATAACAGATCATAGGGCCTATCTAAGTCACCCAAGGTGTAGAGAGCTGTGGAAGCTTATGAAGATTTAAAACATCCCGGATACAGGGTGGCTTTTGTTTAGTGAGGCTGGGAATTCTACTAGGAAGAAATTCTTTACTCAGAGGGCAAGGAGGCACTGGCACAGGCTGCCCAGTGGAGCTGTGGGTGTCCCACCCCTGGAGGTGTTCAAGGCTTGGTTGGATGGAGCCCTGTGCAACCTGCTCTGATGGGTGGCAGACCTGCCTACGGGTTGGAACTAGATTGGCTTTAAGGTCCCTTCCAACCCAAGCCACTCTATGATCCCATGAAGCAGTGCCTGTCCTTCTGGCAGTGACGCTAACCTGTTCTGATGTGTTGCTGTGTGCTGCAGTCCCTACACTAGCATGTAGCATCCTGGCTTGACAGCCCCTCTGTCTTGATACCCAGTGGCAGTGGTAGAAAGGACTTTGTTTGGATCCCAGCATAACAGTGAATCTCCAAGTCATGTCAGGTTCCTCTGAAAGATGAGAATGCTTGTTGTCTTCATCTCTTGAGTAAAACCAGTCTCTTAGCAAGTGTAATTTCTCCTGTTTTGCTTGCCTGTGAGCTTTTTCTGTAGCTGAGGGAAGATGAAAGAAACTTGTACTTTTCTTAGGTGGTTTGCTCCCATTCTGATCTTTACATAAGCCATAGCAGTTATCACTGCTCAGATGGATAACATGAGGTGGCACTGAAATACCAACACAAAGCCATGGAAGAAGCACTCCGTATTCAGCTAGCTGGGGAATAGAGGCAGGCTGTTTGCCCCTGTGCTCTGTTGTAAGGCTGCCTGAACAGGGCTGTAGCTGGTCACCTGGCTTGCATTTCCTTGTTACACTGGGAATTATGACCATAAAGCTAAGAATTTTGGAAAACATAACTGCTAGATCACGTTTTGGAACCCTCTGTTAGTGTATTTGAATGTCTGAAAACTGCTGGTAACACAACTTGCCAAAGCAAGAGCTGGGGCAGAGGAAAACAAGAATCATAGAATGGCTTGGGTTGGAAGAGACCTCAAGGATCATCAAGTTCCAACCACCCTGTCTCAGAACTGAGAAACTGAACTGAGGGTTGGAAACAGAGCTGGGGTATAAAAACACTGTCATAAATTACAAGCTGAATGAGAGAAAACTGGTGCAGTATGTCTTGGTATCTATTCCACTGTGTTACATGCAAATCTTACTGGGTGGCATTTAACAGCTTGAAGAGAAAAAAAAGAAAAAAAAGAAAAAAAAAGAGTAAGCAGTTCTGTAACACAGCTGACACATGCTGTGAAATTATTTAGGCTAGAAACAAGGCCAGAAGTTGCAAAACAAACCTGGAAAATAGAAGAGATGAGCTGGTGCGTGACCACCAGTGTGACAGGAGCAGCGTCATACTTGTAAGATCTTAAATTAAGCGGAAATGCAGCACTGCTTACTGGCAAAATAAGGAAAACAGACTTCTGGGGAGGAGGCTGAGGACAACACTGAAGAAGTAATGGAAACAGAAGAGAATCTAACAGCAATACAGCAATATAGGCTGTCGCTGCTGGCAGTGATGTGTGCTGCAGAGGTGGGGATGGGCAGGCTACATCCAGAGGATGGGACTGAAATACTGCATTGCACATTTCAGAAATATGGGTACAAAATTTAGGTCCTGGAGTACTAGATCTCATTGCATATAACCACACAGATGCATACGCTTGCAGGGGCTGAATCCAGAAGTATTTCAGTGACTCCCCATTTGCACGCAGATCTGGGCTGCTGGCTTTGCTGGTATGAATGGTGCCCATAGCAGCACCCAACTTTGGGTATGGATAGGAGCAATTAATTCTAGGAGTGGGCTACAGTGACATGTCCTGGAAGCAGCAAGACTTGGAGAGTTTATGTTGAATTATTCCAGCAGAGCACGGTGCAAGGAGAGTGTTATGCTAGGGAAGGAGGACTGGGTTGTATGGGGTATTACAGACACTGGTGTTTACCTGTGCCTTGAAATAGCAGCCTTTTGGAAAGCCGTGGAGCCACTCTGAATAACTGAGTGATGGGTTTCATCTATTAAGTGCCTGCGTAGGAGCATGCATTAGCCAGTAAAAGGCTCTGTGAGCTGGGAGAACAGGAGCATCTCAAATGGGTAGTGAAAGTTAAAGCAAGGCAGGGCACTTGAATTCAATATGTGACTATCCACCTGGGGAATCCACCTCGATTTGCCTATGATGAGGCAAGCAGAGTGCTGATTTCTTTCTATCTTGCTGTCAGCAACTACAGACACAGTCACCCACCAGCACCTGAGCAAGCAACAGAAATTTGCACTGATTTTATTTTGCACGGGATCAGAAAATGCAGTGGTCCTCTCTTGGCCTTAGAATCCGTGGGTGTAAAAAAAACATCAGCACATCTGTCGAGAAGTGCCTATTCTCACATTGGTTCTAGCTGTAAGAGGAGCCCTGCACACGCAGGCAGCTGGAGTTCGGCAGCAGAGACCAGTCCTGTGAAGAGAAGCACTGAAGGAAGCTGATGGCAGGTGATGGGACACAAGCAGCAGTGCCACCCTCGGTGCCTCTGGGATGGACTGCCAGCTAGGCCTGGCTGCGAAGTCTGGCTGGGCTAGCGCAGCCGGCCATCCTCGGGGGTGTGAGGACCCCAAGTCACAGCGTGTGTTCCTCCCTCCGCTATTGGCGTAAGGGACCATCATCCAAGCCCTGACCTGGGGCTGGGGGAAGACTGCAGAAAACCCGAGGAGGGCTCAGACTGCGGGCAGAACTAATTCCACTCGGTAAGCAACAAGGAGGTCACAAGACAGAGCCCGGGCGCCTCCGCACGACCTCCCGTACCCTCGCGGGGCGGCGACTTCTCGCGCGCGAGCTGCTGGCGGGGCAGCGAGAGGCTCCAGCACAGCGCTTTAGGGGAAGCCCCGAGAGCCACTGCCGGGCGGGGAGCCGCCTTCCCCGGGCCGGCTCGAAGGAGGGCACGCGGCAGCATCCGCCCGGCCCGGGGCCGCCCCGCTCCCGCCGCATCCCATCCGCAGCGGAAGCCGCGCCCCCGCCGCCGGGCCCGGCCCCGCTGCCGCCGAGCCCCGATTGGCGCCGGCGGCCCCGGCTCCCCCCGCGCCCCGCGCCCGGCCCGCCGCAGCCATGAACCCGCTCTTCGGCCCCAACCTCTTCTTACTGCCGCAGGAGCAGCAGGGGCTGCCCGGCGCCGAGCCGCCCGCCCCGCGGCCCGCAGAGCCCTTCGCGGCCGAGCGCGGCCCCCCCCCC
>NW_024964129.1:0-1111 GCF_019238085.1 Lagopus leucura
AAGGTTCATTCTCAATCCTCTCTTATTTTAGTTAAGAAAATAACTTTTTTATTGCAGAGAGGAAAAGACACTGTTCCAAAATGGCTTTCCCCTAGCAGCACGCTGCTTCTTGACCAACTGCTACAGGTAAAAGAGCTGCTTCTATTCAGAGTGATCTACAAAATGCTGTTGCATCAGCTCAAAACATTGATGGAGTGCTTAGAAAATATGCAGTGTTTAAACAAGTTAAACTGCTGCCTGCCTGATGTCCTTGAAGAAAAGGTTAGCATTGCCTTGTGCTGAAAATTCTCAAATAACAACGTAGTACTAGTTAATGGTTATAGAAATGATTACAGTTTTAATAATTACACAATCTTCAAGCAGCTTGCATTTGGATGTTCTTAATTGTGCTGTGTAATTAAAAGTGATCTGTACACAAAAGCTGTTTCATAAAGGAAGCTGAACGTACTGAGTGTGCCTTTGGGCTGTATCTACGCAGTCTCACATACAAAATGCTCGTAGAACATTTACTCTAACCATAGGTGCTGTAACTGTTCTTCACAGCTCAGGTGTTTGACCTTCCTTCTGGTGAAGTGAATAAATACTGCTGGTCTCTATTTGTGCTTCCAGGCACCTTGAAGTTCTTAGGAAAAGAATAACTGTCTCCAGTTCTTCTGCACCTTCAGAAAGTTTGCAGGCAGCCCCGTGCTGAGAGGTGCGGTGGATCAAACAGGAGATAGGGATGTCTCGTCCTGGTGGTATTCAGGGCCGGGTTGGATGAGGCCCTGGACAATTTGATCTGGTGAGTTGCAGCTTTGCAACTTGGAGCTTGATGGTCTTTAAGGTCCCTTCCAACTCAAGCCGTTCTATGATTCTCTGGAACTGTGCTTGTGCTCCTTCTCTCTCAGTTGTCTGACCTGTGTGAGAGGTTGGGGTAGCGGGGTTGGGGTGAGGGTGGGAATTGGGGGTGTGAGGGAAATTCCTGCTGTGGATACTGAGAAGTTACTGTGTATTTGCAGCCAATGGCTGCTGCTGGCCTCTGGGTGCCGCTGTTTCTCTGAAGAACAGCTGTGCTGATCGTACAACACCGTGTGCTGTGCATGCCGTGCAACTGAATAATTAAGAGGGGATA